>NW_015165894.1:223612-252154 GCF_001447785.1 Gekko japonicus
CTCCAAGGAAGAGAGATGGATCAAACAAGGCTGCTGAAATGCTTAAACGCTTCAGCACCAGGGCAAAAAACCCCCAAACAAACTCCCCAACCTGGAACAGAGGGAAACCATGAGTGGAAGTCTGAAGTAATCCCACCAATAGCGCCGTCATCAGAAGCAGCACAACACACACAAAAACACAAAAGGGGGCTGCAGTCTGAAAAAACCCTTAGTAGCAATTCTGTCTCATTGAGCATGTGAAAATAAATGTTAGGACTGCAGTATAAACTCTAATGTGTCAATTCACCCTTTGCATTCTTGTTCTACTAGATGAACATTGTGAATATAAAGTATGATTCGGAAAAACTGTCCAACCTGGATCCCTGGACAACATATTGCATTCAAGTTCGCGTATTTGTTCCTGAATCAAATAAAACAGGAGAGTGGAGCAAAATGTCCTGTATTGCAACAACTGATGACGGTAATATTTAAATAATTAAAAGTGTAATTCATGAAGGGAACTCTTGTAATTTTGTACACTTGTTTTTCCTTGCTCTCTTTTGAACAAAAGGCAGTATCATTGTTTGAAAACTAAAGTTTCTAAAAATCTTATGCATGTTTTATCAGAAATCATACTTACTACAATAGTTATACCCAACGTAAGTGACCATGAGATTTCAGCCTTGGTTGAAAACTTCAGTGGTTGACTTTATTACTAGGAAACAGAGCCAAATTTGGAAATGTTCAAGCCAAAAGAAGAAAATATAGCCCCAATCTGTTGCCACAACAGATTGTTGTTAATTAGATTTATCTTTGTTTTTATGTGTATAAAATAGAGAGCTTCCATTAGATCTAGTAATGACTGATAAGCCATCTTCAATGAGACAAAAACACTATATATATCTATATATAGATATATAGTGAATAAATAGTTCAGATTTTTGTCATCTTTTTCCTCTCTTGCAGGTATAAGTTCAACGCTGCTGACTGTTAGTCTACTATCAGTGTTAATAGTATTTTTTCTCTGCTGCTGGATGTCTTTATATGTTTACCAACAGGTCAAATGTGTCTTCCATCCTTCATATTCTTTGCCACAGCATTTCAAAGAGGTATGTTCATTAGTACCTTGCAAAATATACCCGAGTAGACCTACATATCTTAGGTACCTTAAACTGTAGCCTTTGCCAAATGTCAGTTCTACAGTCTTATGCTTTTCCCTGGATATATAGAATGGCATATAAACAACAAAATTAAAATTTACCTGTGCTTAACAGAAAGTACCTCATGTTGCTTGGCTTATCTTTATGCTTGGCATAAAAGTTTTTGTTTGTTTTTTAAAGCAAATTTCTAAGATTAAAAGTTTTTATTGACTACGTTTTGGCATAATGTGTGCAAAGGTAAATTTGCTGCTTATACACCATACATATTCTGTGATAGAAAAACTGCAGCTCCTGTTTAAGAAAACATTGGTTGTTTGCTTCGCAAAATGCTATGCCACTATGACAGGCATTTCTTCTGGTCTTGGATCAGGATATGTCTGTGACCCTGGCAGCTACACGGCATAGATGCTCAAAAGGCTAGACGTGCATAGACAGGCACAGAAGGGGTGTGTATTTAAGAGTGATGACAAACACTTTTTTTTCTTTGCAGTTTCTAAGCAAGCCTTTTTACAGTTCACAGTCTCTTGCACTACAAGGAGAAGATTATTCCCATGAGAAGATAACTATAGTTTCAGAGATCTCAAAAAATGGTACTGATGAATCTGAGGAGCAAGTGAACAATGCAAAGCAGCAGCTCCAAAACTCCAAAGAGATCTCTGAGGCCAAAAAAGTTTCAGACTTTCCACTTCTGTACACTGTTCATACTGAATGGTACATTGCACAGCAATCAGAAGAAATTTTACAAAGCAGCAGTTAATAATTCACGTTACCAGTCTCAAAATTGTAATTTTGCATACAGTTTTATCAAAACGTACATTTATTCACCTCTAAAAAGCTTTATTAGAAGATTGTATATAACAGGTCTGCAATTTAGAGGTTTATTTTTATAATAATGAAGCATTTATTTTACAGATAAATGTAGCCAAAATATTTATTAAGCAGATTGCACTTACATAAATTGACTAAAATTTCAACTTTAACTGAGTTGTGATTTCTATAGAATAGTTCAAATTCATTATTATGAGAACTTTCCATAGGAAAGATTTAAAATGATGCCTATTGGAAACGATTTACATGCTCTGACCCACATTTGTTTTAAAGTGCAGTGAATTGTATAGCATAAATGTTCAGAGGATCGATGTTCTGATGCAGCTAAAGATGTCCAACTGAAAAAGAAGGCTTGTGTGTGCTTACTGGAACAGAAATAGTGAGCATGTCTAAATACATGTGTCCTCTGTATAGAATACATTCTGGCACAACTATTCATATGTAAATATTGTTTTAATGCATGATTAAAATTGGATTAGGGCAACAGCGTTGACACCCTGACCCATCTGGAACTGTACATGCAGTTTCTGCATGAAGGTAGATACAGTTCATCCTTAACTGTATGAGGAAGCATGTACACAAATGAGTGCTAGAAAGCCCCATCCAAGAGCTGGGAAGAAGGAAGGATGCTACTGCTTTCTGCTACTCTCTCTCACCTCCCGAACAGATCACTGGAGCCAAAGCTCTGGTTTTTCAGCCCTGGATATTTGAGAAACAGCCCATTTGTTGCTTGCACATGCGGATGGATTGGGCACAGTTTAGCAAAAGTTAATCATGACTAATTCCCTTTCTGCTTTCAGGAAACTTAGTCAAGATTACCTTCTATGGATTGTTCATACTATTCAGGAATAGTCTCCATTTATCTAATGGAATAACTGCTGTAGCACAATTTATTCTGAGGAAGGAGGTCTAGCAGAAGCCCTCAAACTTTGTTCTGGAGTTAATTTAATACGTTTTTTTTTTTCCTAATCAAGAACTAATGGTGATAGTTTAGCATGAAGACCGCTGAAATGGAAACCAGGGGTGGGAATGTCTGAAGACGTTTTGGACTTTCAAGGGACAACTGATCTGAGAAAAACTATGTTACACATGCACAAAGTGTGAAAATACACTGTGGATTGCAGTTTATGTGGTGCGGTGGAGCCAGAAGAAAAGAAAATAAGTATTTGTGTAACAATCTCATGCAAAGCTACTTTTCATGTTTACATTAAAGTTATGCTCAGTTTTCCACTGTTTCGTGCAACAGTTTTAACAATGAGTTATGTACTTTATTGTTGTTTACTAGCTTTGTAGAAAGAAACTTAAAGGGACACCATCTAAGTTCATTACAATCAATGGCATTTCTGTCATTATCTCCAATAGGATAAGTGTTGAGTCCACTACTATTAACTGTGTTTATATCCGAGCTGCATCTGTATTGCAGTTTTAATAATGGCATTTATTTGGTGTTTTGGAGTTACCAAAGTGCTTCACATATTTTATCTCAGGACTGATTGTAGCTGCATAATAGCTCTAGAAATACTCTTCATCACTTGTTGCATTCTTATCCCTAGTCAAATTTTCTGTCATAAGTAGGCACCAGGCAAAGTCAATCCTGCTTTCTTGTATTTGACACAGAAGCTGAAAGAAACTGCTTTTTAAATCTGTTGTTCAATCACTGGATCTTTGTGATTTTTTTTAAAATCTGCTTAGATTTTAAGCTTTGATTTAAGCTTAAAAACCCATAACCAAAATAAATCCTAATCAACTTAAACTTCTCAAGAAGTGGTTCAGTAACTATTCATAAATAAAGTAGCTATATCCAAGTTTGGCTAGCAGGCTTTTTAAAAATTACATTTGCAAGAATAATTAGTCATCCTGAGAATGGATACAGTATCTGAAAGATATTAGGAATGTTAGGCAATATTATCCCTGTCCTAGATGGCCCAGGTTAGCCCAATCTCGTGAGATCTATGGTCGGACCTGTTTAGTATGAGAGCTAGTGTGAAAGCTAGTGTGGTGTAGTGATTAAGAGTGTTGGTCTAGTTAGTATCTGGAAGACCCAGGTTCAAACCCCAACTCGTGCCACGGAATCTCACTGGATGATTTTGAGCCAGTTTCAGACAGTCTCTCAGCCTAACCTACCTACCCTAACCTAAGCGTGAGTGCCTATTTTCAGGAAGGGAGTCTGCAGAACTGAGCCAAATTGAGGTAACCAGAGATGAAGTTGTAGACCTACTGGGGAAATTAGGTCCTGACGGCATACACCTGAGAGCAGGGCTGGTGCCAGGTTTTTTTTGTACACTAGGTGAGGTTACCTTCTAGCACACACACACCCATGCACCCACCAATTTTCAAACATAAATGCATTTTAGGAAGAATGAAAAACAAAATTTGAAATTGCTAATTTCTTTTTTTTAATTGTGAGAACAAGTAATACAATCTCTTTTTTTCTCTCTCAAACAGAAAATCACAAAGTATTTTGAAAAATCCTGTTAATTGTGATGTTGAAATTTAAATCTCTTTAATGTTTTCATTTCAGGCTAATTTCTTTTTTTATTATTGTGAGAACAAGTAATACAATCTCTGATTTTCTCTCTCAAACAGAAAAACACAAATCACAAAGCATTTTGAAAAATTGTGTTAATTGTGACGTTGAAATTTAAGTCTCTTTAATGTTTTCATTTCAGGCACATCAGAATCTCATTTGGTGTGCCTTTTCTTTAGCAAATTTTGTCACCAAATCCTTCAGGTCAAGCACTGATGCTTCAGCATGTTTAATAGTTGCCAAACCAGGCAGTCTCTTTTTGCAGCATTGTCGAGCGTCTGTGTGTTTTTATAAGTTTGAGTTTTGAGAAGCTGTGTTCACCACTTGCCACTGACACTGGAAGTGTGAGAAGGATCCTTAGAGCAACAGAAACACTAGGCACACTATCCTGGAGTTCTTGTTGAAGTATGAAGAGAAGTACTTTTTGTGGTGGCATAAACCACTCCCAAACATCACCGGGATTGGGTGTGTGCAGATTAAAGCCAGGAAGACCACACCGGTGGACAAGCGGCCCCTTCAAGCTTTTGCACAGGGCCTGAGACAGAGAAAAGTTGAGCATTCCTCCACATGCGAAGGCAGTGGAAGCTATAACCCACCCCCTCCAGCCAAGGCACCAGACCCTCAAACACCAAGGGAGGGGGGAGTTGAGGCAAGGTGGGTACCCAAGAGGTCACCTCCAGTTATCCTGCAAGACAAGCTTGCCTGCCTGAAGCCCCCTCAATCCAAGAAGGCCTCCTAGCCTCAATCGCATGCCCCCCCCAGCTCCTACCTCTTCCCCGAGGCTGTTGCTGCTGTGCTCATTCTCCTTGGGCAGGTTGCTCATGGTGGGTGTAAGCAGGGTCCAAAGAGGGTGTGCAGGGGGGTCACATGCTGGTCCTGGCCTTTCAGGGGGGCAGAATTCATGCATTCCTTTCTCCCCCCTCCTCGGGGCAGGTGATGTGGGGCAGGTGACCGGGGAGGCGGGAGAGAGACAAGGGGAGAGAGCCCTCCTCAAGTGTGGTGCGCTGGTGCAGGTGGTGGGTGAGGGGGTGAGGCATGCACCTATTTCACCTGGGCACCCATCGAGGTGGCCACATGCCACCAGCCAATGAGCAGCCAAGGGCTGCCCACAAGCTGCAGCTGCTGCCGGGGCCCCATGCACAGACCCTATGTTTGCCTGGCTCACCTGCAATTTGTGCATGTGGCGGGACCAGGTCGGCCGCCCCGCATCACTGTATCCAGGGGAACTTACCAACCAATCCAAAATGCCCCTTTTTAAGCCAAGAACATAGGCTTGATAACCAGGCAGAGAACAATTAAACAAATGGTTTATTAACACAGTAATGGGGCAAGGAACACAAGACAAGGTGCTTTAAAATATATAACAGTGTTTAAAGGCAAAATAAACTAATGCGACTACCTAGTTCACTTAACTGGTTACTACTTCAAGGCCCACAGCCTGCCAGGCCTCCTGACTGTACTCACTGTCCCAAGTGAGGGATCTTTCCCCTCAGTTTAGCTCTGTGTGAGGCCAGACTGCAGAAGAGCAAAGAACACAGTTTTTCAGTTCAAACAGCTTCAGTCAGAATCTCCTCACAAAATCTCTGGAAACTGATTGGCTACAACCCTCGCTAGCATTATGGGGGATTGTAGGCTGTCTGCTTTCTACTCCCACACAGGTCCCTAGAGGCCTAGTCCTGCACAGATCATGACAGGGCTGCTGGGCTTTTCCCTTGGCCGCAGCAGGGTTCCAATCCCAGGCTCCAGTTTGGGGGGAATTGGCAGGCCCAGAAAGGTCTGTCCTGGGCATGCAGCAGATGCGTGCTCTCCGGGGGAATCCAGCAGGACAGGTGAAGGAAAAAGTCCTGGCTTCGATCGGCCAGGCGAGCCTGATCAGATCACAGATCTACTGGGAAGCTCAGCAGGGTCAGCCCTCGTTTAGGACTTGGAGGCAGGGCCCAGGGCCGATGCCAGGCTTTTTTGCACTGCGGTCTCGATGCCTTTGCCCCAATGCCTCGATGCCTTTGCCCCCCTAAAGAGGCATCTGGCTGGGGGCAGCTGGGGGGGGCAGCCAGCCCAGGGCGCCTCTCCGCTCCACAGGCCGAGCCAGGCACATTCCATCAAACCTGGGCTCCAAGTCCCCCCATCAGGTGGTACGAGCCATCCTCCAGGCAGGCGGCAGGGCCAGGGGGAAGAGCTGACGCTGCCCCCCCGATGGCCAGCCTCAGTGGAGCTCCGGCAGGAAGGAGTACAGGCAGTGCCCCGCTACTGGGGGAGCAGATATGAAGGAGTGCCATGAGTAGCTTGCGTGCCTTCCACCACCGGCACCAATCCTGTCCCTGACAGTGCTCCAGATTGGCCTCACCAGGTAGCCTCACTCCCACCCCTGCCATCAGTTCTGCAATCCTCTGATGTCTGCACTCTAGGCAGTCATCTAGGTTGGCCTAATGGTAGCACTGGCCCTGCCTGAGAGTCCCTAAGGAACTCAGATGTGAGACAGTTGATCTCCTAACCCATATGTAGCTTATTACTAAATTCAGCCATAGTACTACCAGAAGACTGGAGAGTAGCAAATGTTACCCCAATATTTCAAAAGGGAGCCAGAGGCAAACCAGGAAATTACAGGCCAGTCAGCCTAATGTCTATCCCAGGCGAATTACTAGAAACTGTAATCAAAGATAGAATTGTTGGGGGGGGGACGTGGTGTTGCACAAGATGGCAGCATAATTTTGAGCTCCACTTTCTCCACTCCTGCTACAGATCATTCTATACAGTTTTACCTCCTAAATCTTCATACAATATATGGGAACAGAGAAAAACAACACTCTGGCAGTGAAGGATCCACTCACCAGACGGATCACTGACTTCTACGCTGCAGAATCTAGACACAAAGTTCTGACGGCCTTGCAGAGTGAGATGAGCAAAATGGCGGCCGAACAACAAGAGAGCCGTGTTACGTAAACAGAAACAAGTAAGCCAGATCTACTTGAGGTGCTGTCCACTATGGAGAACTGTATTTTGGAGACAATGAAATCCTTCCTTGAGCCTATGCAAGTTCAACTTGCAATAATCCAAAAATCGCTTCATGAAACCAGCCAAAAGGCAGAATGTGCCCTCACCTTGGGACAAACTCTTCAGACCGAAATACAGCACCTCCAAGCAGATGAAACAGATTTCCGCCAACGGGTCCTGCAAATGGAATATGATGCATGGCAATTCCATTTAAAGTTCCGAGATTCCCTGAAAAATCGAAGGAGAATGTAGAACCCACTGTCTTTCTCTCAAGATGGCTTGCCTCTGAACTCAAGCTTAAAGATGGCATGGCTCCACTGATCATCAAAGCATACAGAATGAGAGCGCTGTTTAACCCTGAGAGAAAGGGCCCGTGCGGTTTTATTGTGGTGTTCCAAGATATGCGCACAAAAAAGAAAATCCTCAGATGCAAGAATTCAAGGCTACCTGACCATTGAGACAGGAAAGGAAAATCGAAGATCCCTACTTACCCGTAGAAGCCATCATCAGAAGACAAGAACTTAAACTGATAACAGCTCAACTTATGTCGGCTCATCTGCACTACAAATCTGTGGGTCCAGCCAAGCTACATATTCAACATATAGGTTCCTCGTTCTGGGCTGTTGATATCAACTCCGGCATTCAACTACTACAAAATCTCGGTCTTCCAGTTCCATCTGTACCAACAAGAAAGGCTTCAAGAGAAAACACAACTCAGGCTAGCTGCCGCCTAAAGGCCCCAAGCTGTCTATTCGCCAGGCTGAAGAGGATTCTAAATTATCTATGTGCCACTTATACATAATAATTATTAAATCTAACTGTTCCCGATATGTTTATTTAATTAATGGTAAAACTGTCAGTGTTATAAAATTCTATCGTGTTTTGGTGAGAGTGGGGGGGTTCCCCCCCCCTTTCGCTAGCGCCGATAAGCCTCCATTTTTCGTTCATGCGCTTCCCGCCATTTACTAAAGTAGAGCTCAGCCCAGCCCGAGTGCTCTGCTCTCCTGTTCTATCCTTCCTGGAACAGGAGACATAGGGATTGCGCCCAGCATAATTTTTTTTCCTTTTTATTTCTTATACCTCTTAAAACTTTCTCTTTTCTTCTCATCACTTCTCCTTCTAGGGCTCTGCTTCTCGTTCTCATCCGTTCACACCTCTTCCTTTTCTCTCTCTATTTTCTGTAGTGAGACTTTACCTCTCTCTCTCTTCTAGTCTACATAACGATTTTTCTTTTTACAGGCAATTCATAGTGTGGTATCAAATCTATGTGATTTATATTACAGTGCCTCCCTATTACCAATAGGGATTTTGGTATACATTTCTATATTTAAAAAATAGGGGGGGGAGTACTGAGGGGGGGATTAGTTGTTAAGGGTTTTTTAAAATTTAGTTCATTTAGCAATACTATACAACAGTACCATCATTGCATACTTCAAGTTAAAAATTAGTGTAGGTTGAATTCATAAAATTTACTCTATTAAATTGTTAGAGTAGTAAAACTCAACATCTGATTTGTGGTGTTTTATATATATTTAATTTTAATTGATTGGTAAGCAGCTCTAAATCATTAATTGGAAATCATTTTTTCTTAACCCTTATTCAAAGCAATAAGTAGGTAAAGCAAACTGTGCATTTCTTGCCATTGTTAAATTTGCAGTTCACTATTGGTGTGTGTGTTCTTACCATCTACTGTTGCAGAATTCAAGCATTAAAATAGTGACAGCTTTGATTCAGAACCTTTACTTTTTAAAATTGTTACTGTAGTAGAATTCAATATTTGATTTGTGGTGTTCAATATTTCTAAGCATAATTAATTGTTAATTGATTGTGTAACAGTTCTAAAACATTAATTGAAAATCAATTTTCTCTGAAAGCGTACTTATATCAATAAGTAAGTAAAGTGCATAGTGCATTTCTGGTCATTATTTTCATTGCAGTTTACTACTGATGTGTGAGTTCTGAAAACTCTTACCCATTTCCTCATATCTATTTGGTACCTTCCTAGGTCTATTTTACTATTGTGAGCTGATCATCAACTTTTATTCTTTTATTAATCCTAGTCAGAGTTACAGTAAAGTGTCATAAGTAAAGTGCATAGCCAGCTGTCAAGATCTTTTCATATAACATGAGAGAGCTGAACATCATCATTAAGTGTAAGAGAATTCAGAGTCAAATTGTGAAATTAAATCCGGACATTATTTTCCTCCAAGAGACCCACATTAAAGATGACACAGCCCCTCTGTTCAAAACTAAAAAATTCCAGCACCAATTCTTAGCCAAGGGCTCTTCCAAATCCAGAGGCACTGCAATTTTAATCTCTAAAGATTTGAACTTTGTACATCAAGCCTCTATGGCAGATCCCCAAGGGAGAGTCACTCTGGCGTCGCTTTGTGCCCCCAACTCAGATATTCATTGAGCAATCCTTAAAAAAACTCGATGCCTTTCATCAAGGTGAAATAATTCTTGGGGGGAGACTTAAATTTTATCATGGACCATTCTAAAGACAAATCTGCATTCAATCCACAACACAACACAACACAACAAAGAAAACTAGTACCAAATTGGCTGAGGTTCTTGACTCATTCAACATAATTGACATATCGAGGCATATGCATCTCACAGAAAGAGACTACACCTTCTATTCAATGCATCACTGTTCCTACACACGCATAGATTATATTCTTGTTACTCCCTCTGGTCAATCTAGTTCAATCTTCAAATATAGATAACCAATTATGGTCAGATCACTGTTGGGTTAATTGCAATATTGCTCTCAATAGTGAAAAGAAATCAACTCCATCATGGACCTTGAACAGCTCTTTATTGCTAAATGACAAAGTAGTGTCAACAATAGAAACTAACATCCAAAATTTCTTCATGGACAATCCAGCTGGCTCTGTGTCTCCTGGTTTGCTCTGGGATGCTTTAAAACCAGTACTTTGGGGGCATCTGATTTCCACAGCATCCTTCTTAAAAAAACAAAAAGTGAGACATGAACTCCAAAAATCTATAGCATCTTTGGAATATCAACACAAACAGGCTGGTTCGAACTATAAACAATTGCTAGTGGAATATAAAACACTAGAACTGCTAGAGATGACTCAGTTCGAGAGTGTATAAACAATTGCTAGTGGAACATAAAACACTAGAACTGCTAGAGATGACTCAGATACAAAAAATATTTTATATTCAAAACAGAGAGGGTGGGTGTAACGATTCCTTGTTTTATTTGTGTGTGTGTGTGTCTTTAAAAGTTTGGTTGCATGGCTATGTGATAGTCTAGGGTGGTTGAAACAGGCAAGTGTGTGTGGTTGGTGATTGGCAGGAAGTGGGAGGGGTTTTGGAAGGGTTTCTGAGTGGATGAAAATGTATGTCTGTCAAGAGTGACAGTTGAAGTTTGACAGTTGATAAAGACAGTGGTTAAGTTAGTTCGTTCTGAAGTCTGGGAGAAGCAGTCTGTGTGTGTGCAGTTAAGAACAGCTGAGGTTGTTCTGAGAGAATAGTAAAATGCAAATGAAAGTAACTGAAGACAAAGTTTAGGAAAGGCTGTATGTCCTGGAGAGAAACAGTGAACTTACATGACCTTGAGTTAAAGTTACGAAGTTACATGCCAAGATCCCTGACAGTGAAGGGAAAAGTGTGTGAAATACCAAAGCAATTGTTTAGTATTTACCCATTCCTAGTTACAGTGTTCTACTATATTATTTACGAATTATATCAATAAATATACTTTTATTTAAGATACCAGTTCTGAAAGAAATACTTCCCAGGACCACATTAGAACCTCGAAAGCCTAAAAACCGACCTACCTACCCAGTGATAGAAATATTATAGTATAAAGGTTTGGAAAGCCTTAAATTTCCTGGTGGCAGCCGGATATACACAGTAAAACAAAACATAAAGAACATTTTAAAGGGAAACCAGACCTCCCCAGATAAGGGGTCGTCACACCCTCCTTATCAGGTTTGCAAGGCTCTTACTAAACACATTTTTCCTTACCTTCTTGAGATGCAAACCATCTCCTGATAGAAGAGTTTCATCTTGAAAGAGTAAGGCATGGTAAAAAAAAAATCAAACCTTTCTTGATGACACCATCCATGTAGCCAGTCATTTATTTGTAGTCATGGAACACCTCATTACAACACAGAAACTATATCACAACTTAAAAAAAAAATTCTATAAAAAACTGTATAGCTCTACTAATGTTCCTCACTCTAATCTTGAGAACTTTTTCCAAGCTCACCCACTGAAGAAAACTTTATCTGAGGAACATAGGACTCTGATGGAGGAGCCTTTCAAGTCTCAGGAGGTTCTAGACGCTATTAAAAGACTCAAGCCTTCCAAAGCGCCGGGGCCGGATGGATTCACTCCGGAATTTTATAAAAAGTTGCTTTGCTCTTGGTCACTCCCTTAACTAAGGCTTGCAACCACATTCTAAATACAGGAAATCTTCCCCCATCCTGGAATAGAACCTCGATTATAGTTATCCCCAAACAGGGGAAAGACCCAGCACTACCGGCCTCTTATAGGCCCATTTCTCTGTTAAATACAGACTTCAAAATTTTCACTTATATTCTAGCTAATAGGCTTAATTCTTTTGTCACACATTATGTTGATCAGGATCAGGTAGGCTTCATGCCTAAACGTGACATTACCGATAATATATATAAAGCCCTCACAATTCTGAACTATTCCAAATGACAAAATATACCTGCAGCTTTCTTATCTCTAGATCTAGAGAAAGCATTTGATTCCGTGGAAATCCCGTATCTTAAATTGTTGTTGCAAAAAATGGGCTTTGGAGAAAAATTCTTGGCAGCCATCTCAGCTATCTACATAGACCCCACTGCTCATTTCAAAATTAACGATCTTATTACAGATTCATTTCATCTGAAGCATGGAACTAGACACGGTTGTCCTCTTTCCCCACTCCTTTTTGCCCTGAGTATTCTTTAGCAAATTCAATTAGGGAAGACAAAAGCATTAAAGGGATTGCAATGCACAAAAAAGAGTTCAAGGTATCCTTATTCGCTGATTACTTGATGCTGTTCTTGTCTCAGCCAGCTTCATCCTTAACATCTGTTCAACAACACCTTCTAGATTTCAGTTCAATCTCAGGCCTTAAAGTAAACCTTACAAAATCTTACTTATTGCCGACAGACTGCCAAACAACTCTGAGCATTAAATCCTCATCTTCCTACTCTTGGGTCATAGACTATCTACCATATCTAGGCATTAATTCGCCAAAAAACTTCAGTGACATTCACAAATTCAATCATGACAAACTAGAAAAGGACATTCAAATGGATCTCTCAAAATGGCACAAACTGAATGTTTCTTGGTTTGACAGATTGAACATAATTAAATCCTTTGTCTTACCCAAATTTATTTTTATTTTTCGTATCATTCCATTGACCATTTCTACTTCACTTCTGCAAAAATGGCAAAAAAGTGTTACAATTCTTTTGGTCATACAAACATCATAGAATTAGGTGCAACACCCTGTACAGAAGCTCTGCAAAGGGGAGAATAAACTTTCCTAACTTACTACAGTATTACAGAGCCATTCATCTCTCACAAGTGGTTAAATTGCTGTACAAAGACTCCACCTCTGACTAGGTACATCAATTTGCTTTCTACAGCTCCTTTTGAAGTTCAAGAGGTGGTGTTGCAATCCTCCTCATATAGGCCCAAACAGGTTCACGATAGCCCTCTACTATCAGCAATGTTAACATCTTGGGATCGCATAAGACCTCTCTTATTGCCACCAATCTCACACTACCAATCCTACTAAAACCAAATTTGGTTTCCACCAGGTTTTAACAATCCAGTTTACAATTCTTGGAAATCAGTCAAAATTACCACATTTCAAGATCTCACATCTAAATAGCTGTTATTTCCTAAAGTTTCTCTGGAAGCTAAATTGAAAAGCAAGATCCCTTGGATACAATATTTTCAAATCTCACATCTTTGTACACAAATCCAACTTCCTTCCATCCTAAAAAAACCACACACTGCATTTGAATCAGTTCTTCATATAGCCAGCATTTCTCAAAAAGGTCTAATCTCTAAAAAGCACAAGTACTGGCTTCAATGAATAGCAATATATCGTTGTCTTATCAAACTCTATGGCACAAAGAATGTAACTTTACTCTCTCAGAAGACTCTTGGAACCAAATCTGGTCTTCTCCATTCCACTACAAAATCATATAAATGAAATTACAATCTTCCAAAATCTTATCGCATTGGTATCTTACGCCACATAAATTGGCTCACATAAATCCTTCATACAGCCCAAAATGCTGGAAAAAATGCAGCAACATAGGAAACTATCTGCATTGCTGGATCTTCTGTCCCAAAATTCTTCCTTTTTGGAATACAGTTCTGGATCAAATCAAATCTTTCATTCACATAGACATTTCCCCCACGCCGGAAAACTTGTTTTCAAATGGATGGGCTGCTAAACTGTGCTGCACTCTCCATCATAGAAAGGGTCTCTTTCAGAGGTCATTTCGGGGGGGATCGGGGGGATCGCAGTTCCCCCGGGTGAGGTACGGGGGGCGGGGCACATGATGAAGCCCCACCCCCTGCTTCTGGCCGCCCCCTTCTGGCCCTCATTCAGCCAGGAGGAGGCAGGAGAAGAGGGAGGGTAAGTTGCTTCCTCCCTGCCTCTCCCCACCCCTGCCTGCCTGGGGCCAGAGAGGGCCTTCGCGGGGCTTCCTTGCACTTCCACACCAGAAAACCTGTTTTTGAATGGATGGGCTGCTAACTGAGCCTCAATCACCATCAGAGAAAGGGTCTCTTTAATGCTTTTTGTGGCTAAAACTGTCATTGCCACACACTGGAAAATGACAATGGCACCCACACTTTCACAATGGCATAAAAAGTCGTAGGATTTGTGTATCATGGCTCTCAGACAATCTTACGAATTTTGATAAGATTCCTGCACCTATGACTTTTGTTTCAACGTGGTTTCCTATCTTAGAATATCTCTCCAACCAACAAGATATACCTAAAGTAATGGATGACTTATGGTTATGGGAATGCTTATTAATGTAATTCAGATGTCCACCAATGCTCGCTTATATATGTTAACTTTTTGTTCTCTCTATGGAAGGTACCATATAACTCTTGCTTTTTTGCCACAATAGTTTTCACTATTGCCATTACAATGCTCTGCCATCTGAAGTAACTGCTGCTCTATCTCCAGAGGTCATTTCGGGGGGGGATCGCTGGGGATCGCAGTTCCCCCGGGTGAGGTACAGGGGGCAGGGCACATGACAAAGCCCGCCCCCTGCTTCCGGCCACCCCGCTTCCGGCCCTCATTCAGCTAGGAGGAGGCAGGAGAAGAGGGAGGGTACATTGCTTCCTCCCTGCCTCTCTCCCCCCCTGCCTGCCTGGGGCCAGGGAGGGCCTTCGCGGGGCTTCCTTGCACTCCCGCCGGCCTTGCAGGTCCACCGCCGGGCCCCTCATGGGGCTCGGCAGTGGAGCTGCAAGGCCGGCAGTGGCGGCCGGAACCGTTGGGGGCGGGGTGTGTGGCCTTATGACACACTTCCGGTGATGTCAGGGGGTGTGGCATATGCTAATGAGTTATGCTAATGAGTTCCCCTAGCTCTTTTTCTACGAAACGACCCCTGTCTATCCCTGTTATACTATAACCTTTTCTGTACAAAAAAAAGATAGAATTGTTAGGCACATAGGAGGAAAAAGCCTGTTGAGGGGAAATCAGCATGGCTTCTGCAAAGGGAAGTCCTGCCTCACCAACCTTTTGGACTCCTGAGTAAACTTACAGCTATCAGATAGGAGGAAGGGTTCCCTCATGAATTAAAAACTAGTTAAATAATAGAAAGCAAAGAATAAGAATAAATGGACAGTTCTCACAATGAAGGGAAGTAAGCAGTGGGGTCCCACAAGAATCGCTGTTGGAGCTGGTATTTAATTTATTCATCAATGACCTGAAACTAGGGGTAAGTAGTGTAATGTCCAAGTTTGCAGATGACACAAAATGATTTAGGATGGTGAAAACCAAGTCTGACTGTGAAGAGTTCCATGAGGATCTCCACAAACTGGGTGAGTGGGTGATCATGTGGCAAATGAAGTTCAATATTGGTAAGTGTAAGGTGATGCACATCGGGACAGAAAATCCTAACTTCAAGTATAGGCTCACGGGGTCTGAAGTTGCTTAATTGTACAGGAAGTCTCCAAAGAGCCAGTCAGGAGACAGGAAGGACATAATTTGAAATTGTGTGAAGTCCCTAATCTAGCTATCGTAACTAATTAGCAGTCTTTCGACTGTACTCTATAGCCTGTTCTTCTGATTTTCTTCAAGTAGGTGCACTATAGACCTTGTATATTCCAACATTTAATTAGCCCTCTTTTACATAAGTTCGAAGGCTGTTCTGATAAGCACTTCATTTTATGTCTTCTATCTGACTGGAACCCTCCTATTACTAATCAAGTAATTAGATATTTCACAGCTGTGACGAGGCTCCAGGAAGTGATTGTTAAAACCTCAAATAACTCTATTTTCCCACCTTTTAAAAACGTTGTTATCTCTTCCCCCCCCCCTGCAAAATACAAAAATTTTATTTAATTAAAACAATACAATACAAACATGCATACTGATAGATATAGTACATTGTGTTTTCTATCAATTTCAACTCAGTATCTGTACATTGCACATAACTAGCCTTATACTCAGTCTAATCTACTTTTCACATCTAATACTCGTGTGATGAGAGCTCTGACTAAACAACTGTGAATCAAAAATGTATCCATTCCAAATAGTTACGGTTTGATGGTGGTAGATCATTTCCCACAAAATACGTGATCAAACCACCTGCACACAAATTTGGTATTTTGTTGATTTCCTCCAGTATCTGAACCCAGAAAGATTGTATCTCAGAGCAGGACCACCAGCAGTGATATAAATCACTATTTTCTCCACATCCTTTCCAGCATATCGAATTATAGCTCAGGTGCATATGTTTTAGTCAGACAGGAGAAAGCTACCACCTTGTGAACATTTTAAAAAATTGCAGTCTCATATTAAAAAGCCTTTAATTATTTGCTTTAGATCCCCAAATAGATAGCCATTGTTGGTTTGTTATTTCCCTTTGAAGATCCTTTTCCCAGAAAGCTTTGTAAGACATGTTTTGTTCTTTTTTTAGATCAAATAAAATCTTGTACATTGTTGAAAGAAGGCTCTTTGAGCTGTTTGAAGACTTGTTGATTTTTTCAAAGTTGGTTTTGGGCCGTGTGAGAGTCCCCATAGCCTTTAACCCTTCTATCATACTTTTTAAATGATAATATCTGAGCCGCGATATTGTAGAGTTTATTTTTTCTTCAAAGTATCTCTTTGAGTGAACTTCCCCCTTTTCAAAAAGATCTTGTATTTGCTGAAAGCCATTTGACGTCCAAGCTGCAAAAGCACCTCTTTCTATTCCTGTAGGGAACCAGGATTGTTGAGTGTAAGTGGTGAGAGGGAAGATCTTAGGAGCTAGCGTCTTTTTTCCCCGGTCCCATATTTTAAGATCTGATCACAGAGAAAGACAAAAGGGAGGAAAAAACCAACCTGAAAATCAAGTCAGGAACCAAAAGGTCGAGCAACAATAAAATAAAATGAAATACAACTATTTATTACATAGTACACAAAATCTTAGGATTAAAAATGACATATATAGGGTGCCATTAAAAACTCATATCATAGTATACAGCAACAAGATGAAGTTGCATGTCCAATTACAGAGAATCACAACAATGGTCACACATGTATATTAAGCAAAAGACCCCACGTGTTTCAGCCCTGAGGGCCTTCTTCAGTGGTCAAAATTATATTAACACACACATAAAACTATGACTATATCAGTATAACAAATCTTTTTCAGGCCAGGCAGGTTGTATGTGTGTCCTGAAACGGATTTTAAAAAATACTGATATAAGGAAATTACAACATATTGACAGAATAGTAGCTACTTACACTGAAAAAATCAAGCTCCAAATAATGGTTATAAATTAATTCTGCATAGACTCAGGGCTGGAGCTTCCGTAGAGATTAGGTTGGGCACTCACCTATGGGTGCAAGCTGAGAAGGGCGCCTGCGCCCCACTGGCTTGTTGCCCCTCATCGCCCTCCGCCCCTCGCCAAAAGAGTCACTCACACCAGTTGCCGCAGGGACCCTGCTCCACCCCCTTTTGCCACAAGGACTTTGCGTTGGGCCCTCCTCCTGCTTTGGCACCCACCCACCCTCCGCGGCCGCCCCACCTGCCCAGTCGCAGCCCTCTCTGCACAATGCACTGGCTGGGTTGGGATGCTGGTGCTGCGGGGCAGGGGCTCGCCAGCCAGCTGCTGCCATGGCCCATGAGTCCAGGCAGAGCTATGACAAGGAGGAGCCTGAGCTGGGAGGTGAAAGTAAGCAAGCGCCCTGCAGGGGAGGGGGGAGGAGAAGCCCTTCTGCTTGCCCGCGGACCTGAGGCGGCTTCGTCTCCCCGGGCATTGTCATCATGTGACCAGATCACTTGATGGGGATTAGTTACCCACACCCAACCCACCTTGCTTACATTACATTGAACATAGTTGATTAAGCTAAATTATTTATCTTTTTAACCATTTTTAACTGTTTAAAGACAACCCCAAGAGCATCATTTATATCACATGCTTTAAGGCACCATTCAAAGCCCTTCAGCCTTCACTTTGCTTTATCTTTTCTAATCCTCAATTGGTATTATCGTTTAGGGGCAGCCACCCCCTTTTCTGAAACAGAATCCTCGCCGGAAGACACAGAGTCCAGTTCACCGCTAGATTTGCTGTCATCTTCTTCTAAGCGTCCTCAGCTGGTTCTCCCAGTTGCAATCTCAGGAACTCATGTGCTTTAGAAACAGAGTCAATTTTTTCTTTTTTGTCCTGCAGTTTGAAAATGATGACTTCAGGGGTTAACCATCTGTAGGAAATGCTGTCTGCTTGTAAAAAAAGGATTAAGACTTTATACTTCTTCCTCTTCTTCCTTATTTCAAATGGGATGTCTTTTAAAATCCTGATGGTGTTGCCTCCCATTTTCAGGAGTGTTCCTGTAGTTGCTTTCAGGATAGAATCCCTAATATGTCTCTTCAAGAATCTAACCACTATCTCGCCGGGCAGATTATTTTTCTTGATGTAGATGGAATAGGCCCTATAGACCACATCCATTTCGCTTATAAATCTGTAACTGGAGCTAATGCATTGCTCAAAAGTTGTTTTATATTCTCGTCTTTTACTTCAGAGACCCCGTGGAACTGGAGGACCAGGTTAGCTTTCTCCATTTGCAGTTGTAAAAGTTGAGATTCATTCGAAGCTTGCTTCCTTTCCAGCATTTGCACCTTTTTCTTGACTTTTTTAGAGTTGGCATCTATTTCCTTTACTTTCTCAGCTGTTTGCTCCATCTTTTTTGTAGTTTCAGACAGCTGGAGCTGCTGAGTTGCAAAGTTCTGATTTAGAGTTGTCAGCTCTGATTGATGTTAGTCATCTGGTCCAGTAGAAGGCGCAAAGAGTCCGCCAAAAGTTTAGAGAACTCAGTGTTCTCTTCCTGTCATGGGCTCATGCTCCCCAGTGGTTTCACTTTGGGCTGTTTGTCTCTCTCCACTTTTTTCCACGCCATTTTTATGGATTGTTTATCTTTGTCAAAACTTACTAAAGTCTCTGAAATTTGCCCAACCCCTATCCGCGCTCTGGTACAGTTCTTAAAACAGATTTCAATGCTTTTAATTCCACCCCCCCCCCTTGCTAAATCACTTTTTAGTTCATGCGTATGGGAGGGGCCCCTTTCCTGCTCGCTTTTCTCGCCATTCTCAGGGGGGGGGGACTTTCTTTTTAAGTTGCCGGTGTTTTGCTTTCACTTGACTCACTGTTCATTGTTGGTCATACGACCTCGCTCAAAATGCATTTTAAATGCTCGATCTCCAACACTTGTCCCGGTCAGCAGCTCTAGTTCCATTCGGACACATAGCGGCAGAACCGTCGGGGCGGAAGAGTGCCTCAATTCCCCAGCATCGCGCTGGTGAAGAGGCCACCCTTCAAAAGCTCCATGGCTAGCAGCCTTTCACAAAGGCTCCAGGGGGGTAACGAACAATCGTCCCCCCTCCTCACCGCTAGCACGCAGATCGCACCCCCAGGAGGTCCAGGAGGTGCATCTGCCAGTGTGTCACCATAAACCAGAAGTCCCACAGACTCACACTCCTGAACTCTCTGAAGAAGAAAAGGTTTTCCTCCCCATCCACTCTGTTTTTTTTATTTTCCTAACAGTAGACCATAAAACTAATTAGCTGGGAGGAGGCGGGGAAAGAGGGAAGAGCCGAGGCACTGAGAACTTCTCTCACCTGCTCCAAAGGGTGGAATCAAAGACATGTTTATTTTCTGCTGGCTTTTCTGCCCCCTTTTTTTTTTTGGAGAAGTTTTTTGAACAGGCAGCTAGCTTCCCATGGAAAGCTATTTCCCAAACTGTTTACCAAAATGTAAGAACAGAAAGAACCTACAGAAACTCATTACCTAGAAGTGTGCATGTCCATTGGCAGAGACTGAAGTTCATTACATTAGCTATAAATACTTTCTAAGTGATTTGCAGGATAAATACATTAAACTATAGTGTTGTGAGTTCTACAGTCTTACAGAGCTCTTGGCAAGAACTGAAGAGTATAAGACAGGATGCAATCTGCAAGTGTTCCTTGCAGTTCGGAGGTAATCTATTTACATCAGCAGTGTAGGAATGTGTCCACCACACTATGCTCTATCCTTTCTGAAATTCAGAGACACTCCTCCACATGCAGCTGCTGGTGTGACTTTGGATCAGTCACAAGTTCTCTCACAGCTATTCTCCCAGGAGCAGTTCTCGAAAGAGCTCTCTCAGCCCCACCTACCTTTTCTCAGTTCAGAGTTTAAAATGCAGTGCTTTAGGGATTTGTGAGTTTATTGAAATCATGCTTTCTTTACTACCTTTTCCTCATGTCATATTTCTAGCTGTTGAAATAGAGTGGGATATCTGCAATCATATAACCTGTGTGCTGGATTAGGTCTGTGGAGATATGGGCTAAAATTCCTGATTACTGATCACTGGGTGTCTTTGGGCCAATTACTCTCTAAGCCTAACCTACTTTTCAGAGATTGTGCTACTTGTCCTCACAATTAAAAATTTTTTTAGCAATTTCAAATTTTGTGATTTTCATTCTTCTTTAAATGCATTTACGTTTGCAAATTGGTGGGCACACGGGGGGCGGGGGGTGCCAGTAGGTAGCCTCACCTAGTGTGCAAAAAAACCTGGCACCGGCCCTGCATAGACTGAGGAGCCCTCACTCATCAGAGACGGTAACAAAAAACTACCATTCTGTAAATATGCTGGTCAGGAGCAGAATAAGGGAATTTCCCTTGCGGACATTGTACAGTATATGATCTTTCATTTAAAAGATATACATTTCACAATTCATCCAATGACATGACTTTTTTATATTAATTTGTTTATCAATTTAACTCCAAAACTATTATCTATATTATGCAATGTCCATGTAAGCTCCTATATGTAGATTTTTCAACAAAACCAGTCAAAACTCATATCTGTGAACACAGGAGCTGCATCAGAACCAAACAGCTTTTAGTTCCTTTGGTTCAGCACTTTGTGACCTTTGCTCACACTGATAAGGAGCTGCACTTCTGGGTAGCAGAACAAATCTAGGCTCCTCCACACCAGCTTCTCAAGCAGCTAAGGAAAAGAGAGACTTACGGGGGGCGGAGCCGAGTGACGCATCAAGGCGGTCGCATGAGTTCTGCTCCACAGAAACTCTTATCCCCCGGCTACAGAAATCATTGATAATCACCCTCTATGCAGAAATAAGGCACGGGAAAGGTATAGGAAGATCGGCAAAGAAAGATCCTGCTTTGGTGGCTGCTTACTTCAGGAAAGAAACAACTCCAACATCTCCAGTAGAGAGGAGTTCCAACATGGTGGCCGAAAAAGGCTCTCCGGAGCCTAATGAAGGCCCCCTTAATAAGAAAGACCTACTAAACCTCAAAGAGGACCTGCAAAACTTCTTTAAAGAGTCTATGGCAGAACTTTTACACCCTGTTCAAACCAAATAGGACGAACTAACGGAAGGTCTGGGAGTGGCGGGCCAGGCAGCGGAGTCGGCCCTGGAAGCAGCGGAGGCCCTCCAAATCGATGTAAAGGCCTTAAAACATTCCAAGACTCTGCTGCAAGCAAAGATCATCACTTTGGAAAACCGATGGTGTCAATTTAATTTGAAACCCAGAGGAATGGAGGAGGGTGCAGAACAAGGTATGAAGGACTTATCTTCTTTTCTTTTGGGATGGCTGGCTAAAGTTTTAAATGCAGAAGAAGGCTCGGCCCCTGCAATTGCAAAAGCGCAACGTCTAGGTCCATTAGCGGTAGCCCGCCAAAACCGCCCGAGAGACATTCTTGTGCAGTTTGTGCACGCAGCAACAAGAGACCATGTTCTAAAGGCTGCAAGGCAAAACAAAGTTCTTTCATTTAATGGTCAAAAAATTCTTGTACTGCTAGATCTCCCTCCAGAGACTCTAGAAAAAAGAAAAATTATTAAAGCCTTTTTCTTCTAAACTGCTGGAAGCCAAGATTCGCTTTCGATGGAGTGCAACTTCTAACATTACTGTTTATAAAGATGGGACTCTATTCCAAGCCTCTGATTTAAAAACTGGTCTGATTCTTCTTAAGACGTTGAAGGTGGACTTAACCCAGGAAGAAAGAGAAGCCATTGAAGCACACCCTACTTTTGAAAAAAACCAAGACACAGGAGACTGACTTTTATTCTTTTAAATATAATGCCGACTCACTTCTATTACAAGTGTTTCCTTTATATCTAATTCTAAACTTGAGAGTCGATTTTATTGGCGTTTGTTTGTAAGGGATCTGATAATAGTAGTAAGATTTGTTAAATACAGCAAGATAGCTGAAGTTACTTTTGGGGGGGGGAATAAGATAAAATCATGTTTTAATAGAAAGGCTCTATTCCTCCTTCCAAAGATAGACCTAAATCTTTGGAAAGTAACCCTTTTTTGAAAAATACCTTAAAGGTTTGGGATAAAAATAGAAATATTATAACACCCCGTACTTCTCCTCTAGCCTCTTTTCTAGGACAAAAATGGTTTCCGCCAGGTGAAGGCATAAATGAGTTTAAAATCTGGAGAAGAGCTGGAAAGTTTAGAATTCAAGACTTGTGTTATAAAGGTCAAAAATGGTCAAAGCAACAACTGGAGCTAAAGCATAACTTGAATATACCATGGTTTCAATACCAACAAATTACTAATATGTTATCTAGTAATGATCTGATAGGGTGTACAAATAGATCTTTAACAGCGTTTGAAAGCTTAATAAAGGTATTGTAGAGCATAGAGGTATTATATCTATACTGTATAAGCTATTACCTCAAAGTGACTGGACGAAGGATGCATCGCAGCAATTGGCTTGGCAAAAGGACTGTAATATTATTTTAACCCCTGAACAATGGTCTAGAATTTGGTCATCTAGTTTATATATTACACGGTCTTTGAATATCAGATTACAAAATTTTAAATTGTATTCAAGATGGTATGTTACCCCTTTGAGTTTATTCCATGCTAAGATTAAAAAGGACCCTAAATTTTGGCTCTTTTTTCTACTGTTGATGGTCATGTCCAAAGATCCAGGGGTTTTGGAGTTTAATTATTGCAAAGATAGAAAACATTTTGGGAATTGATTTGCCAAATACTCCTGAATCAATTTTGTTAAATCATTGGGATAAAGGAACTTTTCCCCAAACAACTGAAGAAATACTTTCTTTAATGTTGATCGCAGCCAAAACATTAATAGCTCAGGTCTGGAAACTAGAGAAGGTTCCTAATGTACAACAATGGATTGCTAAGCTATGGGACATAGTAGTTATGGACAAAATTGCAACGCAGTTACTAGAAACTGAGTATCCAGAAAGGAAATCAAGATTTTTGGAAAAATTGTTTAGTTTTTTTGAATATATAAATAATGTAAAGTATAATATGACTGCGCTACCCGCAAAATATGTTGATTTTGTATTTTATTAAGATGAGGGATTTAGTGTTGAATATACGTTTATATTTCATAGTTCATATTTGTGTTTTGTTGTTATAGTTGTGTTATTAAGAAAAAAGGTTATTAAAATAAAGTTATAAAATAAAAAGAAAAAAGAAAAGAGAGGCTTACTGGATTTTCACCTTGGGTACCTTGTCACCACATGGATTAAATGAAGAGATTAAAAAAATTAAAATGTTTGTACTGATATACAATGTGCTCTGTGTGTTTCATCATTTATAGTGTTATATACACACAACCCCCCCCCACACACCATTCAGACAGTTTGATATCACTCTTGCTCTTTCCCCCTCCTCTCCTGTTTTCCCCTTCCGCCCTTCCCTCCCTCTTCTTTTCTATCCCTCCCTTTTAGAGTTTGAAGCCTGGTTACACATTCTTCAGTGGGATTGCGTCATCCTTCCTCCCCTCCAACCCCTATATTACACCTCTCTTTACCTCTCATTGAATACCTTAGTTTCTCGTTTGTACATGAACACACAGTGGGAATTTAACTACTGCCCAGGACAGGCCTGTATATGCAAATTTCTAGGAATACTTCTGACTTTTATTGGGGCATACTCAATGCTAACATTCTAATTGAACTATACGTTTATGATATGCCATTCATCTTTTGCTTAATATACATATGTAATCATTATTGAGATTCTCTGTTACTGGGCATGCAACTTCATTTTGTTGCTGTATACTATGATCTGAGTTTTTAATGGTACCCTATATATGTCGTTTTTAATCTTAAGATTCTGTGCACTGTGTAAGAAATAGTTGTATTTTATTTTATTTTCTTGTTGCTCATCCTTTTGGTTCCTGATAAGATCTGATCATGCAATTTGTAATAAATGCCTAATAAATGTTTTTGATTGATTGACATTCTATAAAATCCTTTTTGGTGTGAGTCAAAAAATACGGCCAACTGTTACATGAGAGTCTCGAGCCAATGAAGAGAGAAAAGTGCAAACAGTGCTCATGAGGGGGAAATCCCCTGTTTTGGTTACTGGCTTTTTTTGGCAGTTGAAACAACTCTTTCTTTAACTAGCTTGAGCCATATTGTCACAAGTTGTGTTCTGAAAGCATTAGTGTAGGTGTTTTTTGTTCCTGGAGCTCTCTCTTGGTGACTGTGATGAAGCTGTCTATTTGTTCAGTTTAACAGCCCCATTTGTTTTTGCTTTTTTCCTGAGATCTTTTTTATTTTTTAATATATATATATTGACTTCGCTTATACAAATATTTATTTTGTAAGAATCTTCCCACAGTATTGCTCATTATTACATAATGTAAAGTGTATCTTTCAGTTAATTTTTTTTATCCATTTATACAATTTTAGCCAAGTGTTCAAGTATTTTTCTTCTTTCCCTTTTAATAATAATGTCAGTCTATTCATTTCAACCACATTTAGTAATTTAAATATGAACTCTTCCTTATCAGGAATTTTGTCTGTTTTCCAATATCTCACGTACAATATTTTGGCGGCAGTCACACTATGTATCAAAATTATTTTATCTGTTTTTCCGAATATGTCTGGAATCATATTCAGGAGAAATAATTCTGGTTTCAATGGTAAGGAGGTTAGAATAATCTCCTGTAGTATTTTTTGCATCATCAACCAAAAGGATTGAGCTTTGCTGCATGTCCACCACATGTGAAAGTATGTACCCACGTTCTGTTTACATTTCCAGCATAAATTTGATGTTGCTGTTGAGTATATGGCTAACCTAGCGGGGTACATATACCATCTAACAGCCCCATTTGTGAATTTGAGATCTTGCCTCCCAATTAGTTCCCTGCTTCACTGACAATTACTTCCTCAAATTTCTTGCAAGAACAGATCAACAGGAGCACCATTGCCTTTTTGCTGTGGGATAAATAACAATGTAATTAAATTTCTGAGGATTACCAACACAATATGAGACCTTTCCTAAGAATCACAGTGTAGCTACACTGGGGGGCCTTGCCATGGCACAGGCAACACTGTTTGGTACCCTATGGACATTCTGCAGAGCAGAAAAAAGCAACAAGCACCCCTCCAGGAGGCCCATGCAGCATAGTGAGTGTGTCCATGTCTCTAGCAACCATGGCAACACCCATCAATCAGGAACCGGCACCCCGCTGACATTCCTGTGAGTGGTGTACATGGGCATAGCCAACCACTGTCCAACGCCCCTGATGCCATGCCGCTGCTGCCTCCTCCCCAGGAGAATACCAGATGGCAGGGAGGAAGAAGTAAAAAAAACTGACTCTTCCCATTGAGAATTATCTGAAGAAGTGAGCAGAGACTCATGAAGGCTCACATCCTGCCATATATTTTCAGTCTTTAAGGTGCCTCTGGACTCTTGCTCTTTTCTGCTGCTACAGACAGACTAACACGGCTACCCATCTTGATCTATCTCCATTGAGAATGTTCTTCTTCTTCTTCCCAGGATGCCAGGGCTGCCACCTAACACCAGTAACCATTTTAAATTTCCATGTCTCTTCAGCATTTTAAAGAAGATGCGACAAGAAAAATGTCATCTTAATGTCATTATCTGAAAATCTGCTTCTCCTCTTGCTTTTTAAATTTTTTTTTGTAATATCCAGCCTGATGAAGAGTTCTGAAGAACTTGAAAACTTGCACTGTTTTGTGTCCTCTCAGTTGGTCCTAATTTAAAGTTACTACATCACTTTTTCTTACTTTGGCATTTTAGTTTAACAGTTTATAGGCAATATGGCATTGGTTACAGCTGAATTTGATTTTCATTTGATTTTGAACTAAGATTTTAAAGTTTTTTTTTTCATTTTAGGAAGAAATATCTTAATATTTATATGGCCATGAAACATCAAGTCCTTATTTACTAGATCAGCCAATTAAGTTATAACTATCTTTTTGCCATTTTGTGATTGAAATAATGCCCTGAGGTTGCTATATGACTTTCTCCACGAATCATATGATTGTATACTATACAGTGCAATCCTAAGTGGATTGACTCTTTTCTAAGTTCATTGAAGTCAGTGGGCTTAGAAGGATATCACTGTCATTCAGATGTCACTATTATACACCAACAATATTGATTTCATTTCCTGTTTAAGTTTTTGGATGTTTCACTAGAGGGGAAATTCCATTCCACTTCCTGTTATGTGTTTTGTCATGTTACACCACCTTTGTGCTGGTATTGAGAAATAACTTATGATTACACACAGGCTACATATTATTTGATGTTCGTAATTTATTTTAAGATGCACACTCAAGTGACTTCAGCAGAAAATGCATGTGACTAGACAGTGAGAGATACAGGATGAAGGAAAGCTTATTCTGCACTTAAATGTGGTAATACATTGGTGACCATCCTAGATATAGAAAGTGAAACACCCGCTGAATGAGACCAATGGCCTATCTCAGGGGTTTCGAACTCATTTGTTATGAGGGCTGGATCTTACATAAATGAGACCTTGTTGGGCTGGACCATGTGTGTCATAAAATGTAATGCCAGGTAGCGGAGATATAAATTTTATAAAGCACACAAACACAATTAAAGATTTTTTTAAACTTTAAATAAAACATGCTTAAAACATTGGCACTCTTGCAATATTTTGTTTATTTAACAGTCTGATAACTGACACCTCTTGCTTTGAATTATTGCATCAAAATGTCTTTGCTGTAGCAATCTTGAGTATGCTGTTCAGGTGTGTATCTATAAGCTGCAAAGCTACTTTTGATTTATTGACATTATTTGATTTATTGCCAGTTTGGTGTAGGAGCCAGTTTGGTATAGTGGTTAAGTGTGCGGACTCTAACCTGGGAGAACCGGGTTTGATTCCCCACTCCTCCACATGAAGTCAGCTAGATGACCTTGGGCCAGCCATAGTTCTGTCACAGCTATTCTCTCAAGGGCAGTTCTCGAGTGAGCTCTCTCAGCCCCACCTACCTTACAGGGTATCTGTTGTGGGAAGGGGAAGGGAAAGGGATTGTAAGCCGCTCTAAGACTCCAAGTGAAGGGTGGGGTAGAAATCCAATCTCTTCTTCTCTATTACAGAAAACTCATGCTCAGTGCTCTGAGCCTAGGACCCAGGGGAAAACATGAAATGGCTGGGCATTGCGAGCTTTTGTCCATAAGTTGCTTCATGTGCTGGTCAAGAACATGAGAAGGCACCCTGACACAGACTGAGGGCTATGTGTTTGTCTACAAAACTATAGTCTTCCCCAGAGAAATAACTGCAAGTCCTATGTGGCAGTGCAAGAATAGAGAGACAGCAATTTAATGTGGTCAGTATCAGCCTACTATCTGGGAAGTCTAAGTTCAAAAGCCCCAGTTTACAAAGGAAATGTGCTGGGTGAACTTGGTCTAGAAACACACTTTCAGCCTAATCCACCTCACTGGCTTGTTGTTATTCTTCATCTAAATAGCTCATATTGCTTTCCTAGAGAAAGACTGGATCATGAGGGCATGAATACAGTAAAAAAGGGGAGAGGAACCCAGTTGCACCCAGGAGAGCCCTGGCATAATGAACCCAACAAAACACACACTTTCTGTGTAGCAAGACAAAAAGTTCATACCTTGAATAAAACTTTGTTGGCCTTAAAGGTGCTTTGTATTTCTCCTGTGCGACTGAGGCAATTGAACAAAGCAGGGGAGGAGCCTCAGCCAATGGAGGGGAAGAAACGCTTGCCTTTGTCTCCTGTGTGATTGAGGCATCCTGGCCAGGAAGCAAGCTCTGGCTCGCTCCCTCCCCCTCCCTGGGAGGAGGAAGAGCCTCAGCCAGTGCAAGGAACAGAAGCTTGCCTATCTATCTCTCCTGTGCAATTGAGAGAGTCTGGTAAAGCAAGCTGTGAGCAGCAGCAGCAGCAGAAGCAGCAGCAGAACTGGAGAAAGAAGCAGGAGACAGCCAGTTCCTTGTGAGCTGGATAGGAGCCCTCTAGGGGCCTGATCCAGCCCACAGGCCACGTTTGACATCCCTGGCCTATCTAGTGCAGTATCCTTTTTCCCTAC
>NW_015165894.1:252431-257534 GCF_001447785.1 Gekko japonicus
CCTACACTGGCCAGTCAGATGCTCTGGAAGACCCATAGCAGGGTCACAAAGTCCAAAGGATGCACACAGAAAGCCAGGCTGGTGTAGTGGGGGGACTCTAATCTGGAGAACTGGGTTTGATTTCCCACTACTCCACATGAAGCCTGCTGGGTGACCTTGGGCCAGTCACAGTTCTCTCAGAACTCTCTGACCCACTTACCTCACAAGGTGCTTGTTGTCAGCAGTATAACTATTGAGGGGAAGGTGATTTGGGCATAATTGCACAACCTTCAGAAATATTAATTAAAATATAAGGTATTTTATTCCGCTAAGGTTTGTGATTGCAACTCGCAGAGCACTGATTCTAAACCCAGAAACTGTCATTTCACTCTAAGTCTCTCTTTCCAGTCCCAGAACACTTATGCTGCTTCCAGGGACTGTCATTCTGCTCTAGAAGCTCTCATTCCAGTTCCAGAACGCTATTTCCAGTCCCAGGTGCCATTATTCCAGTCTGAGGACTGACATTCCTGTTCCAGAATAGTGGATCTGGGCCCAGGGGCAGTCATTCCACTCTGGGGGTTGTCATTCCAGGCTCAGAGCAGTCTTCTCTAGAGCCATTTAATGTTTTCATTGTAATTTTAGCATGTGGTCATGTATTTCAATGGAGTGCATGCAACTCAGAGTTTTCCCTCGGATCGCGTCACTTCCGGGTGACGTGCTGAGGCGTGCTTTGGGGGTGGGGTTCCCCGGCCAATCCACTGCAGGTAACCCGCGGGTTTCCCCGCCCCACCCCCCACTTGGCAAGCCTACCACCCTTGGGAAGTAGGAATAACAACACTGGACTACAGGACTGTCCTAAACCGCTGTCTCAGCCTCTCTAATGTACAATATGTCCTTTTTTGGTGTGTGTCCGCCCTCTTTTTTAAAAGGTCATGAAAATGTCCTCTTTTGGGGTTGGATGGTTGGGAATATTACTAGTTAGTAGCAATTATCACAGCTTAAATAGTAGAAGTATTTAAAATGAGATTTATCATAGTGATCACTTGTTCGAAGCCCTCAGCCAGGAAATATGTCCTTTTATTTCCTTTGAAAATATGGTTAACCCTAGATAATACCTTTGCATAATTCCTTAGATACTAAAAGTTTTTCACGCGAAATGAGCTAAATTCGAAAGAACGTAAGAGCCGATCCCTGCTGCTTCGGGGGGAGGGCGTTACTAGTCTCTTCTGTCGGCTCCTTCCTGCAAACAAACGGAAACTGGAATAGGATTGTCTAGTACTTTCTAAAATGGGCACTTCCGGCCTAAAACGAAACTGACTTTCCACAAAACAGACATGATTTTTCCCCGCCTGTACAGAACGACACCACCTCGACCCCGAATGAGGCGGGGCGCTGGCCATTTTTCACCGCCTGTTCTAATCTTTATAAAGTGGGTGGACGATTAAATTCCGGGGACGGGACTGATGCGCATGCGTTGGCAAGGAGGCCGGGTCAGCGCAACGAAAAGGCGTTACTGGATGTGTTGTGAGTCAGGAGCTCGTTCCTGGGGTTTTTTTTGTATTGAAGTCACGTGGTAAAAGTGGAGCCGTGGCGGCGGTAGTCGTTCAGTTGGTTCAGAGCCGCCTTTGGCTCTGGAGGCTAGACATGAAAGCGTTGCGCGCTCTGCTTGTGGTCGTAGCAACGCTTAGAATGGTTCCTTCCAGCACAGGTGAGCTGCATCAGGGAGGATCCCTCGCCACACCTTGGAGGCTGGCGAAGGGGCGGGGTATTACTTTCACTGTCTATCGGTAGCAGGGACGCAGGCGTGTGAGAGAAGAAGACAGTTATGAAGGAGGGAGCTTGGCTGCTGGGAAGCCTCAGCCTTAGGGACATGGGAAGGAGGTTGAACTCTTAAGGGGCCACACGATTCTGCAGACTCTTTGTGACATCAGCTGTCGTGGGCCAGAGCTCGCGTCAACCGGCAGGCATAATTACGCATTTAAAGGAAAAGAATTAAGCCGTGGGAGTGGGTTCGAAAGGCATGCTAGAGGTAGTACTAATTGTGCTATTTCTATGTAAAGATCCAACGTAGACCGTAAGAATATAACGGTAATAACAGGTTCTGGTAACACCTAGTCTTTCCGTATGGTTTTGCCAAGTCCCTTTGTTTTGGCAATCAGATCTAAGGGGACACTTGTAAAAATAGGAAGCAGGGATTCCAGGAAGTAGCTTTTCTGCACTTACTGTTTCAGAAGTCAAGCAAAAGTACATGTTAATAAGCCAGGGGTTCCGAGAATTGGCCCATGTTGATTTCCTGTCTCTGCTATGTGATTTGGTTTGGTAGCTTTCTGGATACTGAGTTGGATATATGTTAAGAAGTGTGAGTCTGGATGGGTATTTGTATGTGGGAATTTCTAAGGAAATCGTACTCATAATGATGTGCATAAATCCACTCGTTCCGGTAAAGAAAAGTAGAAGCTGAAAACAGTGGCGAAACCAAGATATGAGCTTCTGCAGAACTTTATTCATACTGTAGACTGCCCCCTACTGGTCTATTCATGCTTGTTTTCTTTGTTATCATAAGGACAAGATAGGAAGAGTTGTATGTAGACAAAGATGTTAATAATGATATCTTGCAACCAGTGTTCCCTCTAAGCTGAGTTAGTGTGAGCTAGCTCACAGTTTTCTAGCCTCCAGCTCACACATTTTTGCCTTAGCTCAGGAATGAGGGCTCCAGAGTAACCAAATTTATGCAGTAGCCAAATCGCTCGCTCACAACTTTGATGCCAGTTGCTCACAAAGTAGAATTTTTGCTCACAAGACTCCACAGCTTAGAGGGAACATTGCTTGCAACTGCTTGCCCAACCTTCTTATGTGCTGAGTACTCCATTAGTTCTTCATTATTTAAAAATCAAAGAGATGGATGGATTCCACAGTTATTGTATGAATGTAGAATATTGTTTGAGTCCAGTTGTGCTTTTAAGACCAACAAAATTTTATTCTGGATATAAGCTTCCGTGTGCATTCAAGCAGGGGCATAGCCAGAAAAGACTGGATAGTGGGGCGTGGGGAAGTCTAAGGGGTGTCTCAGTTGCACCTGCTGCTGCTCTTGCAGTAGTGGAGGCTTAATGTTTAGCTTCTAGAAACCAACTAATTCATTGTGAAGTCATAAGAACATAATGTTTGATCAGGCCAAAGGCCCATCCAGTCCAACACTCTGTGTCACACAGTGGCCAGAAATACCAGTGCCATCAGGAGGTCCAAAAGCAATCCTTGTAAAACTGGTATTTTTATTGCGCAAAATCCGTTGCATGTGAGAGATAAAAGAAGAGAGTTTCCCACAGAATCATAATTATTATAATAAACAATTTTGCATATATATCTTTAGTGACTCTTCGTTATTTTTGTCACGGATGTTTTGTTTGGACTTCCATCTCCTCCCAAGATCTCTCACTTTTGGCTTCACTCCTCTTGCAGTAGCAGAAGAAGCCGCTTCAGCTCTGCTGCAACCTCTAGTCCTCTGGATTGGAGAGACTAAATTCCAGGCTGCTTTTCTATGTAAGCTGAGGGGGGACTTCCGACTCTCTCTCTTTTGCATTTTGCAATTTTATTTTATGTACATTTAAAAAAACCTATTTATTTTTCGGGCCGGAAAAAAAAAGAAAATGAGACTGAAGCTTCCCTGACTGTCCCGGGGTCATTTTGGAAACCCCATTAAAACTTACAAAACATTTTTGTTGAGGGGGGCAGCCCTCATCTGTGGGGGTCATTGCCCCCCAATCTACCCCCCCACAGCTATGGGCCTGTGTACAAGTGTGCATGCAGAATAAAACATTGTTGATCTTAAAGGTGCCACTGGACTCTTTGTTCTGCTGATTCAGACCAATACGGTTACCCACCTGAATCTATCTTCATGTAGAGTAGATGTAGTACTATTTTTCTCCCTTCAGATACCTCCTCAAAACCTACATTTTCCACACAGCCTTCACCTTAATCCTCATTCCAAACTGTAACCAGACTTCAGGTAGATGCAATTTACATATGTCTGTGCTAATTCCTCCTTACCCTTACATTGCCCATTTTAAATTGTAAACTGCTTAGGGACAAGTACTTGCCTTTTTTCCCTATGAAATTCTGGTGTCCTTTGGGTCCTGTCAGTCCATTGGGTCTGAACTAAATTTTTCTCTGGATTTCCTTCACTTTTTGAACTTATTTATTTAAAACATTTGTATGCTGCCTTTTTGCCCAGTTAGGGCCCTCAAGGTGGTGAACAATTAGAAAACATTAAAATTGACTTTTAACAACAATGGTGGTGGAAAGTGTCATCAAGTCACAGCTGACTTTTGGTGACCCTGTGAGGTTTTCAAGGTAAGAGACATTCAGAGGTGGCTTGCCATCGCCTGCCTCTGTGTCATGACCCTGGTATTCCTCTGGAGTCTCCCATCCAAATACTTGCTAGGGCCAATCCTGCTTAGCTTCTGAGATCTAGCTGGCCTGGGCTATCCAGGTCAGGTTTTAAATACAGTGCATATATATAAAATCAGTAATTAAAAACAAACAAGAAGGAGAGGGTCAGTTTATGTAGAATCTATTACACGTCTGTTTTTACAGTTGGGAGTAATATGTCTTTTAAATAGCGGTGTTTTCTGTTACCAAATTTGCAGCAGTGTTGGAGTGTGTGTGTGCGTGCACACAGAAATGCCTGTTGTAAAAGAACCTTCTTATGAAGTCATTATCTATTTGCAGCAGATTCATTTGTTGTCCATTTCCCCCTGCTTCCTGTTCAGGCTCTAGTCAATTAACAACTTGGTTATTTTTCTAGCTGCACAGTGTTGTTGATGGTGTTAAAGAGGGGAAGCCTCCTACAAATTACTTGTGTGCCCCTCTTTCTCATAAAGGAGTTTCTTCCTATTTGGATGATGGGAGATCTTTGGGGGGCATTTTTCCAATTGTTCTTGGGCAGTGGATTGCATGATGAGATAATTAAGAAGTCATGTTCAGTGTCTTTCTAGTAGGCCTTTTCTATGAATGTTGACAACTTGAACGTGACACAAATCTTTTTTGGAAATGTTATTCAAGATGCAATTTAAAAAATCATGACAACTTAATTTTTTAATATAATATTTATTTTATTCTCTACATACA
>NW_015165894.1:258063-264459 GCF_001447785.1 Gekko japonicus
AGATCATATCCATTTCACTTTGTAATACTTCTGCCTTGATGCCTGTCACTGGTGCAAGCGCTTTACTAAGGATTTCATTCAGATTCTCGGATTTGTCTTCTGGCACTCCTTGAAATCTCAGCACATATGAAGATTTTTCCATTTGTCGCTGCAAAAGTTGAGTTTTATCTAAAGATCTTTCTTTTTCCACAACTTCCAGTCTTTGATCAATTGCTTTGGTCTTGTTTTCAACTGCCTCTGTTCTTTTGTTGGATTCTTTTAGCTGTTTTTGTAAAGACTCCAAGGTCTTGCTGATGTTAGTCATCTGAGCCACCAGAGGTTGCAATGCAGTATCCAGCATGCCTGCAAAGTTAAAGTTCACTTCCGGTTTAGAAACCGGACGTGTTGAGCTGGCAGTTCCTTGTTGAAGTTTCGCTTTCGCCACCATCTTTTCAGCCTGAAAAGACATTGTTTACATTTTTTAAAATTTATTACAACATACTACATCATAGTTATACATAACCAAGCAGAGTATAAATACCAAACAATAAACACTTTGCTTTAAAAAGTTGAAGTCTAAATCCAAAAGCACTTTAAAAAAAAGATCATTACTAAGTTTATACAAAATAAATATATATCAACTAAACCTATTGTTATGAAAATACTGATAAGAGCATTGTTTACATTTTGTAAAAAGTTCGTTTAAGTCTTTAAAAGTTTGTTTGCTTTAACGCCTTAACAGTCTGGCATTGTACTGATTTAATTCCACCGTCCGCTCAAACACTGCCACTTTCTGTCCCTTCTAATGTTTTTAAATCTTTGCCGTTTTCAAGGGGTGGGTAGCTTCCCCCCCTGCTTTTTCTTGGGGGCACCCGAGCTGGCATCTTACTCATGCTCCGCTTCATCAGGTAAGATAAAGTCTTTTTGTTTTCACCAGGTCAGTTGCTCACTGGTCCAGTATGCTCATTTCATGCCCAAAGTGGTTCCACCGCGGCGGGGACCTATAAGGGCAGGGGGGCCCTCGATCCTTTGGTCTCAGCCTTGGGAGAGGCACCCCCAACGCCCCAGGCTAAGAGCCCTCTACAAGGGTTCTGCGGGGAGTCCAGAACCAGCCAGACCGCCTCCCTGCTGCCGGGTCACAGGCTGCTCCCTCCGGAGCTTAGGAGGAGCATGCCCGCCATCAACACGCCGAAACTGAAGTCCGCATCTCTTGTCAACTTAATTTTATCAGATCTTTTCAGTGAATCTCATATTGTTATTACTAATAAACTTATTAACGTGCTTGGGGTTCTTTCCTCTACCAAATATCAAAGTCAGTGGAAGAGACCTTACTTAGGAACAAAATACCCCATCCCTTTACACAGGGGTCATTTTATAGAAAAAGAGGTGCAGGAGCTCATTAGCATATGCCACTCACCCTGACATCACCGGAAGCGTGTCAGAAGGCAACACCCACCGCTCAGGCTCCACTGGACTGTTTTGGACTGGGGGGCCGGGGGGAGCTCTGCAACTTACCTGGCTGCTTCTTGCTCTGACTGAGGGCTGCTGGGAGCAGGGGGTGGGGCTTGTTGCATGTGGGCTCTTTACTGCCGGAGCTCCGCTCCTGTGCGCTCCTACAGGAAATGACCCCTACCTTTATAGCTGATGAACATGCACAGCTTTTATTGGCTATGATGTGTCAATCACCTGAATAACTGGTTTCCTGGACCTGTTCTGAAAGTTCACTGTGTGAACAGATATGAGGATATCTAAATCCTTTTCAACCCAGTATGATGCAGCAGTGAAAAAGGCAAACTCTGTGTTAGGGATTATTAGAAAGGAGATGGAAAATAAAATGGTCAATACTGTAATGCCCCTGTATAGCTCTGTGGTGCATCCTTATTTGGAATACTGTGTACAGTTCTGGTCACTTATCTCAAAAAAGAGCTGGAAAAAGTACAGAGAGGGCAACCAAGATGATTAGGGGGTTGGAGCACCTTGCCTATGCATGCGGTAGAAAGAGTTGACAAAGAGATTTTTTTTCTCCCTTTCCCAAAATACTAGAGCTCGAGGGCATCCAGTGAAGCTAATGGGCAGTGGGTTCAGGACAGACAAAAGGAAATGCTGTTTTACACAGTGAGTGATTAAAATGTGGCATTCCCTGCCAGAGGATGTAGTGATGGCCAGAGGAATAAACAGCTTTAAAAAGGGATTAGGTAGATACATGGAGCATAAGTCTATCAATGGTTACTTGCCATGGTGGCTGAGGGGAACCTCCTCATTCGGAGGCACTGAACTTATGAATTCCAGAGCCAGGAGGCAACAGCAGGGAAAGACCCCGTTGTAGATGGACTAGGGGTGTGACTCAACAAGGCTCTTCTTATGTTCTTTTTTTTTAAAAAAACCTTGTTTGCTTTTATTTCATCTAGATGCAGTATTACCCTCATATCTCTATGTTAGAGAATATGGATTTATTTGTTGGGAGGAGTAGCAAATATTCTTAATATCAGTATCAATTTTCTACTTGCTGCATTGATAATCCAGTTGCTCCCAACATATATACATATAGGCCCAAATACTGACATGGACTATTTACTGTGATATAGGTTGTATGATCCACTGTATTTAAATAGTATACTTACTGTTCAAGTAAAGTTTGTAAATTAGTCCACCAGCTTTTTCACAACTTGTTTGCCTAAGTAATATATGCATGTATTAAATTGTATGTATAAAAATTGCTTTGGAAGCCTGAAAGGCTTTGGATTTTTTTTAAAGTACTGAGTAGTATGTAGTATATTCCATGTATTCTCCTGATAAACTCTTGGTCCCACTTTTGTTTTGTATTATTATTATTTACTTTTTACATCAGTGTAGTGAACAGTTCACTTAGCTTTTTAAGAACTTTGTTGTTCTCTTATAGACCTGATTTCTTTTACAGTGGTCTTTTTAGTTTGCCCTTTTGTTGTATGTTTATGCATGGGACATTCACTCTATTTCTTTGCTTTTGGCACCTTCCCATTTTATGTATAGCTCTGCTTTCTTTGCTTCCTGTTCCTTTCCCCCACATACATATACTGAGTAGAATCCCACTGATGTTTGTTTTCTGCTTCATGTCTCTTCACCACCCTTTTATTTGAATCCACTGGAGTTGTTGGGAGCTCAACACAGAGCTGCAACTTTCTAAGCTTCCCTTTCTGCAACACAGAATGGTGTTCCTGAAAGACAGAGCAGCAGATGAGACGAGAATGTCAGGTCTGTGGGCAGAAATCCTTTCACCTGTAAATAATTCACTTTTCACATATCAATGCAGAGCTTTTAAAATTATTTTTATTTGCTGCATACCTCCAAAGTACCCCTTATTCCAGTTGCCCCTTCCTGCTCCCTCTTTTGGTCCATTGTGGCACCCAGCCCACTTCTACACATGGGATACCTGCTTTAGAAGAAGAACAGAAGAGATTGGATTTATACCCCGCCCTTCACTTGGAGTCTCAGAGTGGTTTACAAACTCCTTTCCCTTCCCCTCCCCACAACAGCCACCCTGTGAGGTGGGTGGGGCTGAGAGAACTCTGACAGAAACTGCTCTTTTTCAAGGACAGCTGTGCCAGAGCTTGTGACTGACCCAAGGTCACATCAGCAGGTGTAAGTGGAGGAGTGGGGAATCAAACCCGGTTCTCCCAGATTAGAGTCCACGCACTTAACCACTGCACCAAACTGGCTCTCTGCTATACTAACTATATACTAGCTTTCCAGCTGTCCTGGGAAAGACACCTAGAATATAGGTTAAGTAAGACATTTGTTCTAATAGATTCTGGTTCTGCAATTTCATACATTCTGCTTTTGTTGGAGTTGGCAGGTGAGTATCCTGGGGAACTAAAACTCCATTGGGTTCTGAGTGTACCATTTTAGAGATGAATGAGCTCTTGGTGGTATGAGCTCTTGCTTTAGACCAGAAATTTTAGTGCTGTTTTGCATGTTACGCTTGGGGAAGCACAGGTACGTGCTTGGGTGACTTATCATTGTGTTATATAGAGAGTGGTCTGTTGCATGTAATGTGGCTGAAGGTGTGGCTTTCACTTTTTTGGATGTGTATAATTACAGTCTGCCTTGACACCTTTCCATAGTGGAGCAAATTCTGAATATAACATTCTCTGTTTCCCAAATGTCTATAGGTTCAGCAAGTCTGGAGCCCCCTCAGAATGTTACTGTACACATTGTTAACATAAACATCACTCTGAAATGGGACTGGGAAAATCTGCATGGCCTCAATGTAACCTTTTCAGCACAGTATGAAGAGTAAGTGACCAATTTCCATTTAAGTTGCTGTTGAGAAGAGTTTACAAAAGCTGCTGATATTTTTGGAATGTCCCTAAGTAGCAAAGGGGTAGCTGTGTTAGTCTGTCATAGCAAAATAAAATAAAAGTACAGTGGTACCTTGAAGGCTAACAACATTTATTTATACTGGAGTTCTTTGTATGACGAAGATTGAGGTGGGGGGAACCAAGGCAGAGAGGCTTGGTGTGAGTAACAGTGCAAATTATCAATATAAGATGAAAAGGGAAGGGTTGAGGGAGAAAGGTGTGAATCCTGTTATAAATCTTCAGAATTAGCGGTTACGCATAGGTAAGTGAGGTCAGAAGTTGAAATAGATAAGCAAAGTGAAGTTGGATAAATAGATGAAGTGAAAATTTGTACATGGTTACAGTCTGATAAAATATGTTAAGAACAGCCAATTAAATTTTCTAGGAAGTGGATCCTGCAGAGCTATTAGAGATTGTTGTAAGAAAGGAAATCCCAGGCTCTGTTGACATGTGGTGTTGAATTTCTTCATGAATTGTAATTCGGCCCTAAGCTTCTCTACCTTGGTTTCTCCTCCCATCTATCCAGTCTTCCCCTTAAGAAGAATTCCCATTGTGATTTTTTCTTCACATATCTGAAGTAAGCTGTAACTCACAAAAGCTCGTATTGAAAGAAATGTTGTTAGTCTTTAAGGTGCCACTGGACTTTCCTTATTTCCATAAGTAGCAACCAAATTTTTAAAAAAGCAGGCACAAGTTTCAGAAATTCAGGATGTGCTCTGCAGGGATGACATTTTAAGACCAAGTTTCAAACACAATACAAACTTAGCTTGCATCTTCCTCCAGGGGCCAGCATACCTTCAAGCCCCATAGGAGCCCCATAGGACACTGAGGTCTACTAATCAATATCTTTTAGTAGTCCCTCACCCCACTGTTGTCTGACTAGCCTCAACTGGGGCCGGGGCCTTTTTGGCCCTGACCCCCACCTGATGGAATAAGCTCCCATGTGAGATCAAGGCCCTGTGGGATCTATTGCAGTTCCACAGGGTCTGCAAGACGGAGCTTTTCCACTGGGCTTTTGGGTGGGGTGGCAGACATTCCCCCCTTCCCTCTTCTGGCCAATCTACCACTAGTGGCCTGGATCCAAATAGACATTAGGGGTACCCACTGTTGTGTTTTAACTAATCTGATGACATTGAAATTGACATCTGATTCTATCTGTTTACACGGTATTTTATTATTCTATTTTGTGAGCCCACTTTTGGGGAGGATGGGATATAAATCAATCAAATAAATAAATAAAATATTTGCAATTGATAAGAAGAACATCTTCTGTATGCACAATACTTCTACCTCTGTAACCTGGCTGTCTGGATCCTGTGAATTCTGTGAATTGCAGTGTGAATTCTGCCTATGCAGCTCTAGGGGCTGCAGCCAGAGCTGGACCTGGGAGCGGCTAAGCATTCAACGCACAATAACACTCAAGCTTAGAATCATCCTTTATTTAGCTCTTAAGGATCCAAGGGATCAGTTTACTCATGTCCCATTTTCAGGTGGGTGATAGGAGCATCTTAAAATCCAGAGTGTATTGAGTGATTCATGTGGTAAAAGGAGATGAGTCCCTCCCATCTCCTTAGCTGAGGGATTGCAGAAGAATGCGAGGAAAAGGATAATAAACCTACTTTCGCGCACTAGTTTATTACAGGAATAGGAAGCTATATAGAACCAATCAGGAAGCCTACTTCAAACCAGCTGAACCTGAGGTTGCTAGAATAAGAGGAAGAAGAAGAGATTGGATTTATAACCTGTCCTTCTCTACCCGAAGGAGTCTCAGAGTGGCTTACAATCTCCTTTCCCTTCCCCTCCCCACAACAGACACCCTTTGAGGTAGGTAGGGCTGAGAGAGCTCTGAGAGAACAGCTCTGAAAGACCTTATGACTGACCCAAGGTCACACCAGTAGCTGTATGTGGAGGAGTGGGGAATCAAACCCGCTTCTCTCAGATTAGAGTCCGCACTCTTAACCACTACACCAAACTATTTATTTATTTATCAGATTTATACCCCGCCCTCCCCCGTAGGGCTCAGGGCGGCTTACAAGGCAAGATAAACTTGCTACAATAAAACAACCATATACCTATACTT
>NW_015165894.1:264886-270836 GCF_001447785.1 Gekko japonicus
TTCTAGAGAGACCCATTAACAGCCTGGCCGCAGCATTCTGCACCAGTTGCAGCCTCCGGATTTGCGACAAAGGCAGCCCCATGTAGAGAGCGTTGCAGTGGTCTAATCTCGAGGTGACGGTCGCATGGATCACTGTGGCCAGGTCATCTCGGTCCAGGTAGGGGGCCAACTGCCGAGCCCGCCGCAGATGGAAAAAGGCGGACTTGACAGTGGCTGCCACCTGGGCCTCCATTGTTAGAGCGGAGTCCAGGTGCACTCCCAAACTCCGAACCCCAGACACTGGCACCAGAGGTACCCCGTCGAAGGTTGGGAGAGGGAGCCCCAGCCCTGTCCCGGCCCGACTCAGGCCCAGGACCTCCGTCTTCGCCAGGTTTAGTTTCAATCGGCTCAGCCGGAGCCAAGCTTTAAGTGCTGTAGGACTACAGTTCCCATAATTCATTATATGTTTAAGGATACAGTAAACAATTTGCTATGCTTTACTATTTTGATCTCTGCTGGGGACAGCAGACTCCCCACCTGGAATTCTACAGGTTCCACTATCCACATGCAGTGCCAATGCAGCACTATAACTAGGCATAACTGGCATGCTATACTGCTAACTAAACATCTAAGCAAATTAAACATCTCAGCAAATTAAGGCATGAGCTTCCGTCTTCAAGTTCTTCTTTGGTGCAAAGCAGGACGTCAGTGATCACGTCTGTGATCAGCCTGGTAAAAGTTTTGGTCAGCCAGGTATGGTCCTGTGGGTCATTGATTGTGACAACAAGGACTTCAATCTTATGGACCAGTCTGTCCTCACTAGGCAAGATCTGATCTACAAGTCCTATGGACCATGAGTTTCTGGGGGTGTTTTTTTCTCTCAGCAAGACAACATCCCCTTCCCACAGGTTAGGCTTGACCTTTTCCCACTTGCATCGGCTCTGTAGAGTTGGAAGATACTCTTGCTTCCAAAAGATGTATACAAGGAGTTGAACTTTTCTCCACTGCTGCTTGTACATGTCTTTGGAGACAAAGGTCTCCTGAGGTTCTGACTATTTGCTTATCTGTTGTGTCAGCAAAGTTGACGGTGTCAGGATGGTTGGGTTCTCAGGATCTGAAGACACTGGAACTAGACATCTGGCATTGATGATGGCAGATACTTTTTGCTAGGAGGGTGGAAGCCAAGAGGATGAGAAGGAAGGTGAGCCTTTCATCTTGGGCTTCCTTGTCAGGGTCTTCAGTCGGTTGTTGGGTGATCGCTGCCTAGGCATACGGAGAGGGAGTGGAACCCCCTTCCTTCCAGTATCTTCTTGCCTGTATCCCTTATCTGTCAGCTGCAGGAACTGTTTGTTCCTTATAGATGGAGTGGGTTCGTTGTCATCTTTAGTCATCTGGAAGCCATCTACATCAATGTTCCACGCTGCGCTTCGGGGGGCGGAGTTCCCCCCGGGGCCCGATTCCGCGGTGGTGGAAATTGGGCCTCCGAAGCGGGGGGTTTACCCGCCACCCGCCCCCACTTGGCAGCCCTACAAGGCAAGGTGCTTTAAAAGGGTATAACAGTGTGAAAGGCAAAATAAACATAAACTAACGTAGCTACCTGTTTTTACTTCCAGGCCCACAGCCTGCCTAACACTCACTCTGTTTCCCAGTGAGGGATCCTTTCCTCTCAGACCAGCCTTTTCCCCTTCAGTGACTCCGTGAGAGGGAAAACCGCAGAGAGCCAGCAAGAATCGTTTCCTCACCACACACAGAGTTTCTCACAGTCCCTTCAGTTTAGATCTGCTAGAGGGAAGGCCACCATTTTCCCCAGCTAACAGCTAAGACAGCCTCTCCTCCCAGAATCCTTGACCTCTGATTGGCTATAGCCCGTTGCTAAGCCTTATGGGGACTGTAGGCTGCCTGCTTTCACTGCCATGCAGGCCTCTCCTGGGACCAGGCCACACCAGGCCCTGCTCCCAGTCCTGCACAGATCATGACAGGCAGGCTGCAGATGGGTGAGTGGCAGAGCATTGAACATGTAAACTGGCTGAGGTGCTTTGTACATGGACTGGTTCCAGTCATTTGCCATTGCACTGTCCAGCTCCAATCGGGCACCTCTGGTGCTAGGAGTGCCGGGCCAGGAGGTGTATGTGTGAACACAGGAGCCGTAGGCACACAGGGTGCTGTTGTAGGTACAGGAGCCATGTTAATAAAGACAAGAGTGTCTATGTGTGAACACAGGAGCCATAGGCACACAGGGTGCTGTTGTAGGTACAGGAGCCATGTTAATAAAGACAAGAGTGTCGTAGATGCTAGGGATGTTGTTGCAGGAGCCACAGTTGTTGGGTGATGCCTGGGGTTAGGAACTAGAGCACCTTGACCTGAGAGGGACACCTGCGTGGCTCTCGCTGCTCCACAGCACACTACCAGACTGTTTAGCAGAGGGCGGCTGAGCACTCTCCCAAGTGTACTACTGCCCCTGGAGGTAGGCTAAGGAGGGAAGGGTGTATGTCTGTGGGAGACCCCATCTCAGTTTCCATGCTTTCATTGTCTCTTGGAAGATTTACAAGTTTAAGGGAATCTCCTTCACTTCGTATGATGGGTGAGAGGGTTGTCCCTGGTCCAAAGGAGTTTCCTTTCCTCTTATGTAGAATTTTGCCTTGCAGAATTAGGCAGATAAAGGCTGGGGAACACCAGTTGCCATCCACTAGCTTCAGAGAAGCAGTGGAGGATGTAACTCACTGGGTGAAACTGAATTTGGGCAAGGTGGTTTGCCACCAGCACCTCTCCCCTTTGCCCCATAATGTGCTAAATATGAAGAGCAACTGGGGAAGTAAATTTGTAGGTTGGCAGGGAAATGATTGAACAGATTTTATAGACAACTTCTCACTGCCAGATGGCACAACACACAGCTAGAAAGAGGCAAAGGGTACCAGGTGACAAACAGCATTTCAGAATCCATGTGTGCTACCAAATGGCTGGTTCCAATATGACGTATATAGGTTTTGGACACTGGCTGGTGTGGATTAAGAATCAAGTAAGTTTACCTCCCAAATCACCGACACTTATTGTTTGAGAACTTCTACCTTGCCTTTCAGAGTACTAGAACATGAGAAGACTCTTGAAAATTGGAAAGTGATTCCGGAGTGTCAGAATGTAATCTCCGCAGACTGTGATCTCTCATTATTGAAACTAGATTATTTATCTGACTATAATGTGCGTGTAAGAGTGGAAGCAGGTGAAGAGAGTTCTCCATGGGCCTCTTTGATATTTTGTCCTCATTTAACAGGTATGACTGTCTTCCTTGTGTGTCTGCTTCTGCAATACTGAGGCCTAGTTACAAACATTTAGTAGCTTAATTATTATTATTATTAATTATATGGCTTCTAATTACCAAAGCTTTAGTTTGGGTTTTACTTTGGTACCACTGGCAGGTTAGTCCTCTACTTTTGTAGAACTGTGGTGAGAGAACCTGTGCTGGGAGATGCTGAGGATTGAAATGGGGACTGTCTACATGGTAAGCAGATGCTCTGACTCTAAGCCATGGTCTGTTGGTGATAGTGGGAAGAAGAACAAAAGTGGAGGATGGGAAGGAGAAGAATACTAGAAAAGGTGTGACAGAGGGCCTCCAGTGGTAGAATTCTAATTGCTAATAAATATGATAATTAACTGTTGAGAAGCTCCACCCCACCACTGCCTTTGTTTTTGGTATGTTGTCTTTCCTTTTCACCTTCACAGACTGCCTCATACCATACCAGGGGTCCTTATACCATGCCAGGGACCCTCAGACTGCCAAACATCCTGGAGGTTTTTTGTCATCTTCTAGGGATGGAACAGGGATCACTGAGGGGGTTTGTGGGGAGGAGGTATTTGTGAATTTCCTGCATTGTGCAGGGGGTTAGACTAGATGACCATTCATACTCCATTATCCTATGAGGGGAGAGTGGCAATGGCAGTGAAGGATACAATTCCCTCATGATCCCCTATCATGCTGTGAGGCAGCCTGGGGTAGAGAAGTATCCCTCCTGCTGTCTGTCTTTTCCTCCCTATCAGCCCCTTCATCCAGCCCAACTAAGCGTGGTACAGTGGAGTCTGCCCTGCTCATGGCAGGGGTGGGGGAGTGGAGAAGACAGCCTGCTTAATGAAGGCAACATTAGGATAGCCCTTTGCCCTCTTGGTGGCAATGGGTCTAGTGTTACCAGCTGTACTGGTACATATACAGATAGCTGTACACACAAATGTAATTTCTGGTTAGGCAGATGCCGTTAGTGGGCAATGTAGACTTCAAATGCGGAATTACAGTCTGCTTTTGTGGTCCCACTGCTGAGTCTCTGAGTCAGGGCCCTGGGATTCCATCCCAATGTCTAGCACTGATAGCTCTTGTGTGCCTTATGTCAGAAGGTCTGGTAGTCCTACTAATACAGGGTTGCCACTTTCTGGAAAGTCAGGGAAATGAAAATTGATCAGGGAAAGTCAGGGAAATTGGTCTGAAGTCAGGGAAAGTCAGGGAAATTGTGATTAAAATATATTCAAGCAGTGGATTTTTTTACCTGTTGCTGTTCTTGTGGCAACTGGAATAGAGAAGTAGCAGAATACAAGCAGAACTTAATGATGCCCTTTCCCAACCATTTTAGATAGAACAGTATATAATTTTTAGTGTACCTTTAAAACAATAACAGAAATGTTATGTCATTTGTTAGCATTCAGAGTTTACTTGAATTGAAATTTGTATCTTGGTATAATTTTTGGTGCAATTGCAAAATAGATGTTGCTGCAGTTAATGTTGAAAGAAGCTGATATTAAATCTCTTTGACAAATATTTTTGCAGTTGAGACTTGTGTAGTTGTAGAGTGGAACCTTACCTTGCATTAATGCAATACGATCAGTGTCCCCTCTAAACTGAGTTAGTGTGAGATAGCTCACAGTTTTTTAGCCTCCGGCTCACACATTCTTAGCCCAGGAAGGAGGGCTCCAGAGCAAACTAATTTACGCAGTAGCCAAATCGCTCACTCACAATTTTCATGCCAGTAGCTCACGAAGTAGAATTTTTGCTCACAAGACTCCACAGCTTAGAGGGAGCATTGACCTATTCATTTTTTAACTTGTGGTTATATTGGAATGGTGGTCAGGGAAATTGACAAACGTTGGTCAGGGAAAGTCAGGGAAATGAAAAATAAAATTTTAGTGGCAACCCTGTAATACCAGATTACGTGTTGACTGTATTATTTTACTAATACCAGATTCTTATATCTGTAGATAGCCAAATGCCAGTGATACTATTTTGTTGTTTGCTTTCGAAGTCTACTTCTTCATGTTGCAATCTATCATTAATATGAACATTTGTGCTTAGGTTTGTCATCTTTGTCATCAGCCCAGATTGGTCCTCCGGGAGTGCTGTTGGAATCAGTAGATGGAAATGTAAACATCAAAATTATACCTCCAGAAGCAGACCAGCCGAAACAAATGTGGAAGTATGACCCTTTAACCTACAAGATGGCAATCTGGAAGAACTCATCAAAATCTGAGGTACTACATTGTTCTCCGTGAACTTCTTAACATGCTGTAGTGTTCATTTGACATAAATGCTATAATGTATGGCTTTCTATTATGTTACATGCTTCATGTTGTTAGTGTTTGCTTCTTTGATGAGAATGCTAAATCTCTAAACACTGCAGTCCTGTACCAGCTTCATGGGGTTTACTTTTGAACATGCATTCATAGAACAGGGATGCTTAAAATGTGTATTGTTTTTGTTTAATGTTGAGCAGGGTGCTTGAATAGATTTTTCACATTCATGCAGTAGGCTAGTTCCACGCTGTCCAAGCTATCTGTGTTGTTCTTGCTCCTGGCATAGGGTTGAGAAGAGAAAAGAAGTCTCTCAGTCAAATGCTAATTTCTGGTTACTACACAAAAGAGGGAGATTTGAAATTGGGCTCAAAGCTTTTTAGCAGCTTTGTTGGATTACTTGCAATAAACCCAGATGCCAACTTTG
>NW_015165895.1:0-22340 GCF_001447785.1 Gekko japonicus
TTTCTTTCTTTCTTTCTTTCTTTCCCCAGAAGAAGGTCACAGCTGTATTGTAATTCCCCGATAACCCTCAAGATTGAATCATGCCAACGGCAATTTTCAGTAACCCCCCCCCCCATGTTCTGATTTCTCTGTTCTCATTTACCCGTGTAATATCGGAGTCCACACAGCATCTGCAGACGAGCCCTGGCCACGAACACCACGTAGCACCAATCCATTGGAAAGGGTCTATTGAGACCACTCTTTAGATATATGGCCCCTTCTCGGCACGGCGTGTATTGCTTTCCATTCACTTTGCAGTCCAGGCACACGGAGAGTTCTTTGAAGGATGTTTATTGTACCTCTGCAAGCTGCTGCCTGTAATGTGGTGGCTTTCCCTCGGAAAAAAATAAATCTGCTGGCTATCTACGGAGGGTTGGAGCCTTCAAAGCTCTCCACATGGAGCCACTTGTGGCCGGGAGAGTTCTGACGATGGGAAATCAGAAATGGCATTTCTGGGATGTTTCCTTTCTTCCTTCCAAGGCACTGGACTGGTTCTTGTTTCAGCTCTGAGCTGCTGGGCATCTCCAGCTGGAAAGCTAATGGCACGAAGCACTTTGGTTTCTGTATGATTGGGGATTAGGGTTGCCAAGTCGTTTATACTCACCAGCGGGGGACTGTCCTTGGGCTCCGGGAATCGCTGCGGGACGTGCACGTGTGCACCGCCTGCATGTCACAGGAAGTGACGCACAACATAGAGCACATTGGGGGCGTGGCCCCGATCGGCAGAGGGAAAACCATAGAGTTTTCCCTCTGCCGATCGGGACCACGTCCCCAACATGCTCTACGTGGTTGCGTCACCTCTGGTGACACAGCCACACTGCGCATCAGGGGGCGGGGTTCCCCCCGGGGCCCGATTCCGAGTGGCGGAAATCGGGCCTCCAAAGCGGGGGTTTACCCGCCACCCGCCCCCACTTGGCAGCCCTATTGGGGATGGATGTGGGGGGGTGTATTTCCATTGTCCCTTCCTTATGTTTTCCATGTGGTCTTGTGTGGTGGGGCCTGGCCTGGTTCTTATTTCAGTTCTGGGCATCTCCAGCTGGAATTGGAAAGCTAATATGGCACAAAACACTTTGGTTTCTGTAAGAATGGGTAGGGTGTATTTCCACTGATTCTCCCTTCCTTATACTTCTGTATTCAATATACATTTTTAAAAACTGTATCACTCAGGCCATTTTTAAGACACTTGTATTTATTAATTATTATTTAGAAGTACGAGCATGGCGTGGCATCTCCACACAGACACATAATGGCAGGCCCCATGAGCAAAACATTGCCGCCCCTCACCAAATAGTTGTTCGCTACGGGGCTGCCTAGTTCCCAGAGTCTCCAGCGAGGTAGCCTCAGAGAGCACCCACACTGGATTGCTCAGCCCCTATTGCCTTGAAAACCCCAAGGGGCTGGCCAGGGGCGGATTTAGATGAAGAGAGGCCCTCGGCTACTCCACTTGTGAGGCCCCTCCCAATCCCCCACCCTCTTGACTAGAAGAAAATGGAAGAGTGTTATAAACAAAATTGAGTGAAGCCAAGGATGATGGGTATTTAAAATCCTGCAATTCACGATTTCTCCTCTAAAAGGACATAAGATGTTATTGTTAAATACCATAGTGATTGGGGGGAAATGCATAAATGTTAAAATTAACACTGAAAAACTTTTGCAATAACTGAACTTTGTAAACCTTTTGTGGAATAAGCATTAATTTTTAGGAAAACGAAGTTGTAATGTCATTCTTTAAAAAAAACAAACCTTGAGTTTACAAATTATATTGCCTGGGAAGTGATTACCTGACAGTGTGACACTTTTAGAATCTACTTTATGTTGTCATTAAACAGTCAGTTTTAAAATACATATTAAGAAGTAAACTACAACCATCAAATACAATGAGACTAAAATTGTTTTTTTTTCTATCCTTCCTCATAGCAAAAGCATCCAAAACTTCATCAAAATTTATTTGTCTAAGTTTGTCACAGCACTCTCGCAGGGCACTGCCTGGAAACTAGGGCTGCCAAGTCTCCCCGGGGGGCAGAAAACCCCCCACCCCAGAGGCTTGTTCCCCAACGCCGGAGAATCGGGCCCCGGGGGGAACCCCACCCCAGCGTGCGTGTCACAGGGAAATGACGTTATGATGCCGGGCACGCTGGGGGCGGGGCCACGGTCATACAAGGGAAAACTATGGTCGTGGCCCCGCCCCCCGCATGCCCGGCGTCATAACGTCACTTCCCTGTGACGTGCATGCGGCGCACCGGGATCCACCCAGGAGTCCCCCGCCAGCAAGGTAAGTCCAACTTGGCAACCCTACTGGAAACCCTAGGCAAGATAATGGGGCTGGGATTGCATCTGAACCCAGAAGTAAACACCAGAGAGATGGGGGGGGCTTCCTTGAATGTCATGTGTCACATCCACTCCCCCTGCAATTTCTCCCTCCGTGAAGATCAGAATTAGCAGGCACGTGATTGGATTTGTGGGCAAACAGTAGGGTTGCCCGAACCCTGGTCTGGGCTGAGTTTCCCCTAATTTCTGGGGCTCCAGCCCACCAGCAGCCAGCTGGTCGATGGGGGATGCCCCACCTGTGAACAGGCATGTCACCCTGTGACTTCTCTGTCATTATGATGTCACCCGGAAGTGATGTCATCATGTTGGGGGAGTCGTGGGTGATGCTCTAGATTTGGGGAAACTCTACGGCTTTGAAGATCCTGGAGGAGAGATGATGATGATGATGATGATGGGATTGGATTTATACCCCGCCCTTCACTACCCAAAGGTGTCTCAGAGCGGCTCACAAACTCCTTTCCCTCCCCCTCCCCACAACAGACACCCTGTGAGGGGGGTGGGGCTGAGAGAGCTCTGACAGAAGCTGCTCTTTTTCAAGGACAGCTCTTATCAGAACTACGGCTTGCCCAAGGTCATCCAGTCAGGTGCAAGTGGAAGAGTGGGGAATCAAACCTGGTTCTCCCAGATTAGAGTCCGCACACTTAACCACTACACCAAACTGGCTCTCTAGGTAGGATCCCCCCGCTGGCAGCCAGGTAGAACCTGGCAATCGTATCAAATAGCAATCCTAACTGCACTGGAGTGACCCCTGGACAGTGTATGGCTGGCCCTGACAGGACACAATGCGGTACAAAGACAATTGCCAGTTTTAAATTTTTGCTGGTTTCCCCAAGCACCGCCTTGACACCCTCCCCACTCCATTCCCACACTCCTCGGCCAGTTACGCTCCCGTTTGCTGGCTTTTCTCCCCCAGCAATTGCTTCCGATCAATCCTGCTCAGGCAAGCCCTTTTGTCAGCCTCTTGATCGAGGGGCCGCAGCTCCAAGACCAATAAGATCATAAAGAGAAATAGAGAGAGTTTGCGGGATGACGAATGCTGCAGGCCTCCGCCTCCTCGCCTAGCCGTCCTCGCGAGCCAGCCTCGATGTTATTACACTTTGTTCTAATACAGTGCAAAGAAAAACAACACGCAGGCCTTATTCTTGAGGGCTATAAAGGCAGGAAGGGAGGGGAAGATGGGAATTACACTTGATAGCCCCTTCAGGGCCCCTCCGCAAATCCTTTGGTCCGAGGGCTTGCAGCTGATGTCGTATATTAGTGACAATTGTCGGCTGTTGGCTCTTTGCCTCTCGTACAGGCTATTGGCCTCTCGTGTAAAGTGGCAGCTGAGATCCAAAAGGCCCTTTAAGCAGGCGCATTTGCAACAAAGTCAGTTCAACTCCATCCAGAGCAACTGTAGGGCTGAATCACATGGCCACTGACTCTGGGATACCACCCGCCCTTGTGGCATCTCCATGCGAGGGTTACCAGCTCTGGGTTTATTTATTTATTTATTTACATGTGACTTCTATACCGCTCATGACCCCTACTGGGTCTCAGAGCGGTTTACAGGTAGCCTACATTATTGTAGTCAGATCCTACCTAGGGCGACAATTGTGCAGGGAGGGGTTGCCTAACAGCACCCGGATGACAGGCTTCTCTCCGTTCTCGGTGGCTCTGGCGTAGTCTCGACATTCCGGCGAGCGGCGACCATCAGCGGGCTGCAGATGGACCCTCCGTTGATGCGCACTGCTCCTGGACTGCGGCATTCCCGGCTCCTCGTCCCTTCGGGCTCCAGCCGCGCCGCGTCGCTCCGCAGTTGCGTCATCCGGTCCCGCCTCGATCCGATGTCGTTGTCGCTCCTACGGTCCGCCAGACACCACCATTGTTCTTCCTCGCCGCCGCTGCTTCTCTTACTGCCATCATCGCCGTCAACCCTCCTGGCACAGAACCACCCAGGATCCCCCCTTTATTTTGTTAGCATGCAGCACTGAAATCCTTTCCCCACCCCCTGCACTGGGGGTGCTGCCGTTTACCTCTTCCTCGATCCCCCTTTCAAGTCGATTACCAGGCGGGAACTAAACCTTGCGCAGCTCCTTTTACACTTTCCCCCTGTTGTTTTAATTTTTTATTCAGCGACCCAAGACTAGCAATAGTCTCATATCGCTAGACTCATGCTGCTCGTCAAAAAAAATTGAAAATTTAAAAGTATGAGGGAAAAGGCGCTTGTGCACCAATAAAGGGGGGAGAATGGCAGAAAGTGCAGAGTGGGTGGAATGACCTCGATGTGGGCGGGGGAGTGACCTTCGAGGGGCAGCAAAAGGACAGGGGGAGGGATCCAAGGGAATCTGTGTGCTTTTGAAGAAGAAGAAGAGGAGATTGGATGAGAGAGCTCTGGCAGAAACTGCTGTTTTTCAAGAACAGCTCTTATCAGAACTATGGCTTGCCCAAGGTCATCCAGCCAGGTGCAAGTGGAGGAGTGGGGAATCAAACCCGGTTCTCCCAGATTAGAGTCTGCACACTTAACCACTACACCAAACTGGTGTAAAAGGTAAAAGGTAAAGGTTCCCTTGCTTGATAGCCAGTCGAGTCCGACTCTAGGGTTGCGGTGCTCATCTCCGTTTCAAAGGTGAAGAGCCAGCGCTGTCTGAAGACGTTTCCGTGGTCATGTGGCCGGCATGACTAAACACCAAGGCGCACGGAACGCTCTTACCTTCCCACTGCAGTGGTCCCTATTTATCTACTTGCAATTTCTTGCTTTCGAACTACTAGGTTGGCAGGAGCTGGAACTAAAGACAGGAGCTCACTCCGTCATGCGGCAACTCGGGTCTCGAACTGCTGAACTACCGACCTTCCACAGCCTGCAGTTCAGCGTCTTAACCACTTGAGCCACCGCAGCTCCTTGTTTATAATTAGCAGCTGCTTATTGTTACAGTGGATTGCTTTTGTGAATCACACTGCATTTTTAATGGGAGTGTAGCCAATGAAGAGAATGGCTGTTCATTTCATAATATTTTACAAGAGAGGGTTGCATGATTGATTAAAAAACAAAAGACACCCCCTCCCCTTCTTCTTGGAAATGATGCAAAACAGAACCCGCTTAGATTCACAATCCAATCTCTTCCATAATTGACAAGGCTAATGACTTTGTTCCCAAAGAAATATGGGTCGGCGTTGCTCAAACAATTGTCTAATGCTACCAGGATCCGATATTAATGAAGAAATTGTAAAATAAACATCGGTTTGGCACCAGCTTGACTATTAAAAAAAGAGATCGATGCATATTTGAAACAAACGTGATTAAGTGGGACACGGTGTGCCAGCTCATCAGACGTTCCATTCGCTTTGGCAGCTCCAATTTTTACACAGTCATGTCCATGGAAAAGGGGCTCATTGGGAAACGAGGTGTGCTCAGCTTGGTTACCTAAGCAGAACCATATTTATATTTTTGGGATTGTGTTCTGTTAGTTTGAGCAAATTATTTTTCCCCCACCCATGTTTGTTTAGCATGGGCTAAACCGGTGAACTCGCACTCTCTGTACACCACCTGCGCATTCTGAAACAAGATGTTGAAACTGAATCCAACAGGGGAGGAAAACATTGGCGAGATCCACCTGTTGTGCGCCCTCGCCTTCAGTCAGCCATTTTCAACAACTGAAAGTAATCTCTTTCTGCGTTGCTGCTACGGACAATGGAGTGAAGGATGGGAGGCCCAATGAAGGATGAAACTGTCAGGCATGCAGTGAAGGAGGCCGTAGGAAGTATTGACGAATCTTTCTTTGGAAATTTGCTGAGAAATGTGCAGCTCATTATTCTCCCAAAGCATCCTTCTTTGACAGCAAAGTTGTCTTTTGATTGCAGACGACTTCATTCACCTCTACGGAAACCCAAGGACCATCTTGGTTTCCCGAGTCTTTTGGACGGCTGTTTACCTCTCGTCATCAGACAGATATTTTTTAAACCTTTCATTCCTTTCTCATAAATAACAGCAAAGTGCCCATTACTGGGTGGTGGGATTAAAGATTACAGCTCATCTCCAGACTACAGAAATCAGTTCCATTGGGGAAAATTGATGCTACGGAGGGTGGCCTCTGTGGCATTGTGCCCCACTGAGATCCCTGTCCTCCCCAGGCTCCAGCCCCAACTCTCCAGGAGTTTCCCCACTAGGATCCCTCCCCTCCCCCATCTTCCACCAGTGGCCGGGGGGACCTGGCAACTCTAAGACGGAATGTTGTAAACGGAGAACTTTTATACTGCAAGATTGTTGGGAGGGTGGGGCAGTCCCATGCAGCCCTTTCTACAGGAAGGTCTGGCCAACCAGTATCAGGGGTGATATCTTGCTAGGAACGTGGAATCCTTTCCCCATCGATTGGGATTTGGAGGACTGTCTTGAAGGTGGGCGCATGAATTCCATGAGCCCCTATTGGACAGTGTCTGTGCCATCACTGAAAATGGTGTAACTACCTACCAGTGTCATTTTTTGACTCCAACACTGACAGCCTACAAAGAAGGGACTCACACAGAGCCGTTGGGAAGCACTCTTTTGCATTATTCGGCCCCGGATAACAGAGTGCAAGCACACCTGAGCTTTCTCTTGGGCTTTCTAGCCTCATAGCTGTCTCTGTAACAGGAAGCAAAAAAAGACCACTGCCCCTCAGCTCCTTTTTAGTCCTCCTCAGTTCTAATTCTAGTAGTCCAGTTTTTATTACACAGTTTGTTGTCTGTATTACTGAGGTCCAGGCCCATAGCCAGGATTTTGTGACTTGAGAGGAATTTTTTTTTCTGGTGGGGCTGAAGTTCTCAGTGTAGAAAGAAAAGCCATTTAGCCAATAGAAAGCTGTGACCAGGATAGATCTCTAAATTGCAAGCTGTCAACCACTGTAGATGACAGTTCTCAGCAACTGCAAGTTAATCACTTCTGCCAGCCTAAGCAACAACAAGCCAGCAGGTGGGGGTGATGACTTCTAAAGTCAAGAAAGCTAACACTTAGGCAGAAAAACTCTCTTGGATGAGACCAGTTTCTTGAAACAGAGTTAGAAGGGATCCTAGAGGTCACCTACTCCAACCCCCTTGCTCAGTGCAGGAATTAGTCAACTACAGCACCCCACTCTGCTTAAATGAGCATGCACCTTTAAAAATGTTTTTAAATGATTGAAAAAAGCATTGACAGGAGAAATTATTCTGGGGCCGTGCCTTTAAAAAAGGGGGCGGAGCCACCAAAAGCCCCCACCATAGCTACGGGCCTGCTGAGGTCTCCATTGCATTGTCCTCTACTTTTGAAATCTGCCTTTAGTGTCAACAAGAGAGGTGAGTATATGTGAAGATGTTGATATATTTATTTAATAGCATACCTTTAAAGCTGCTGTTTGCTGCTCCAGATCCTTGTCACTGGCATGCAGATGGGGTGATGGGGAACACTTCACCTACTGAATGTGTGCCTTTTGTGCAGTTCTTAAAAGCACAGACCCTCAGGCATGGAACAAGATGGCACCCTTGTACTAGCATGCAGTGACTTAGTAGCAGGATTGCCAGTCTTTCAACCAGCCCCTGCAGCTACGCCTTTGATCTAGGCACAGCAACAGGCAGACATTCATTTTTATTTGATTTATTTACAGAATGTATACCCTGCCATTCTGCCCTCATCAGGGCTGCCAAGGTGGCTAATGGATCAGAAACATACCTTTAAAAAGCACATCTTAAAAACCATTGCAATGAAATGAAAGCACATCATTCAAACAATTAAGACCAACTTAATATGCGCATGCAGTATAATGAAATACAGATACATAAAAACAACAATCAAAAATAGTGCAGGAAGAAGAAGAGGAGGAGGAGGAGTTTGGATTTATACCCCACCCTTCACTACCCAAAGGAGTTTCAGAGCAGCTTACAATCTCTTTCCCCTTCCCCTCCCCACAACAGACACCCTGAGGTAGGTGGGGCTGAGAGAGCTCTTTCCAGAACTGCCCTTGAGAGAAGTTAATAATAAAGGAAGTACTTCTTCACCCAAAAAGTGATTAACACTTGGAATTCACTGCCACAGGAAGTGGTGGCGGCTACAAGCATGGACAGCTTCAAAAGGGAATTAAATAAGCATATGGAGCAGAGGTCCATCAGTGGCTATTAGCCACAAGGTCTAGATAGGGACTCTGGGGCAAGTGATGCTCTGTCCTCTTGGTGCTTGGGGGGGTCAACAGTGGGAGGGCTTCTAATGTCCTGGCCCCACTGGTGGACCTCCTGATGGCACTGGTATTTCTGGCCACTGTGTGATACAGAGTGTTGGACTGGATGGGCCTTTGGCCTGATCCAACATTGGCATCTCTTATGTTCTTATGTTCCTAACAGCTCTGCCAGAACTATGGCTTGCCCAAGGTCATCCAGCAGCTGCAAGTGGAGGACTGGGGAATCAAACCCGGTTCACCCAGATTATAGAGTCCACGCACTTAACCACTACACCAAACTGGCTCTCTCAAAGTGGAAGGAGGGATCATGGAGGGATCACGGACGGTATGTCAGACAAAACAAAAAGGCATTACCCTCTGGCAGAAAGCAGCAATAGAAGGGAACAGGAAAATCTCCCTGGAGAGAGAATTCCATAGTTTTGGGGCTACGACCAAGAAGGCCCTTTCTTGGGTTGCCACCCACCTAATCTCAGAAGGTTGGGCCACCCAAAGCAGAGCCTTGGAAGTTGGCCATAGCAGTTGGGTAAGTTCATAAGAGAGTAGGCAGGTATACTGACCCCAACCCATGTTTGGCTCTGTTGCGACATGAAACCATGGTTGGTTTTAATGATGGTTACTTTGTGAACCCAGGATTTGGTATGCTGTCACTCTGCTGCTTTCCCTGCTTTCACTCTCATCAGGTGTCTCCATAGTTGGGAAGTGCATGAGGATGTTGTTAGAAGGCAAGCCAGGATCAAGCCAGAATGGCCACATTCATACAGCACATGAAACCAGTTAAGATGAACCATAGGTAATAAACCTACTTCAGACCATGGTTTCAGATCCTGATGTGATGGACACAGCTATGACTATAGTTAGTGGAGCAGACCTCCTGCAATGGTAGAATTTTTAAAAAACATTTTATTCCTGCAATGGTAGAATTAATCAGTTGGGTCTTGCTGAATCAGTAATTACAATTAAAAATTGGATTAGGCAGACTGATTATAATAGTTCTATTCTTCGTGCTCAATGAGTTTGTTCATCACAATTTTTTGGAATATCTCCCCCTGATTCTTATCCCTTCTATGCTTCTCTTCTGACCTTGCCTGGCCTTAAGGCTTTTATTCTTACACATAGGGATTGGCACAAACTGGATCGTGAACTGAAGTTTGTGATTAATTTTGGCCAGTTCATGGTTAAGGAACTGAAGTTCATAGCGGGTGAACTGGCACGGACTTTCTATGAACTTTCAAACAGTTTTTGGAGGTTTGGGCCCATTTGTGAATGGATACTCTTCTAGACAGACTGTCTCCATGTAAACAAAATATTTACCAAACTTCAAAGCAACCGGGGGGGGGGAATTCTCCAGCCTTGGAAACATTGTTTTCAGTTTCAAATTAGTCATGTCAGCTTCAAATGCCCCCCCTCCAGCTTTCCTTTAGGTTCACTCTCCATTTTCTTGCATAGAACTTGCAAAATCCCACATCCTTGCTTGGATTTGTGACTTTTGCTTTAAGCTTTCAATGCCAAGTGGCACTGGGTTCTGCTGGACATTCTGTGATTGCCTTGGTACTGCTCAGTACTCTGTACATTGTACTGGTTCTAATGGGCTTGCACAAATGCCCCCCTTGCTTGGATTGTGATTGTGCTGGCATTGCCACAATGGCATGGGGTTCTGCTGGGCACTAGTACATTGCACTGGTTCTGCTAGGCTTGCAACCCCTCCTTGCTTGGAGTATAATTCTGTGCTAGACATGAGTCCTGTTGAGCTGGTATTGCCGCATTGGCAATGGGTTCTGCTGGACATTCTGTGATTGCCTTGGTACTGCTCAGTACTCTGTACATTGTACTGGTTCTAATGGGCTTGCACAAATGCCCCCCTTGCTTGGATTGTGATTGTGCTGGCATTGCCACAATGGCATGGGGTTCTGCTGGGTACCAGTACATTGCACTGGTTTTGCTGGGCTTGCAAAAATGCCCCCCCACCTTCAGTTGCTACTGTAGAGATTCTTGGGGGCTTTGACTCTGTTCTGCTGGGCTTCTATTGTCCTTGCTTCCCCCCCCCCGTTTTCCCTCCCTCCACTGGAAACAATAGAGGACAGGACACCTTTGGGTAACACAGACCCCATAAATCTGGTCCTCACTGAACTTGGAGGGCAGGTGGAGGAGAATGAGTTAGAGATCCTCTGTGAATTTGGTGTCTCTAGTATGCAGGGGGGGCATTCTACCACATCACAAACATCACAAACTAAACCTGTTCGTTCAGCCCATAAAAGTTTGTGATGGTTCGTGGTTCATGAATCAGGCATGCCACAAACCATGAACTGAACCACATTTTCCCAGTTCATGCCCATCCCTACTTACTAGAATGAATGCCCATTCAGCAGTGGTTACAAGAGGCCACTTTTTGCATCTTCCCTACTCTGAGAGAATGTGCTCTTGTTCCCTTGCTAAAATAGAATGCTATTTCCCATATTCTATTGGAATGTCCTCTATATTCTAATTTAAGATGTTGTTTTATTCTACTGTGGTTGGTGACTTTCTATGATTCTATTACCAGCAGGGTGTTGTCCTTCCTACTGTCAGATCAAAATCCTAATATAACCTTGGATGTCTTTTGAGAAATAAATAGAGAGTAGAAATGAAATTTCAGATTTTTATACTGCTCAAGGCATTGAACAATAGAGCTTTTACTGGACAAAGGAAAGAAAAGGTAGTGTTAACCATCATTAGTTGAATTAAATGATGGTTTTGCATGATATCAACTGTGCCCAGTACCTTCAATCTGTGAAAAAAACTCTCACTGGTTGATAATTCCCAGAGATCTTGCAGCTGTTAAAGACTTAGGAACAGCCTAGGCTAGAAGGGGTTTTTTTTCCCCTTCCCTGGTCACCTGGCAACCCTGGCTGGGAAAGTAGCCGGAACCACTTTGCACTCTGAAGAGCGCTAATTGAGATTTTGTCCATATAATTATATCCTTTCACCAGGACGTCTTCAAACTGCTCATCATGATTGTGAAGAATACAGAAGACACTCGTTTAAAGCATTAAAATGAAATCAGGACTCTCCAGGAACAAAGTGGCATTGTTTTAAAATGCCACTGAAGATTAAAAAACAACACCACCATTCTGACTTAATAGACTCCCATACAGTCTTTTCAATTACCTGCACCACTACTTGTTTCCACCAAGAAACGGAAAAGACGAATGGCAAATGTATTCACTGGTTGTGTCAGTGGAATTTTCAGGTCACAATCTGGAGCTTCGCATTCCCCCCAAAGACAGTTGCTCTGACTTCTCCCATCCTGTCCATCCCAATCTTATTTTTGTTTCCTCTCCTGCTGAGCCACAACCAGCCAGACTTCCTCATTGGGAGGGGCCATCATATTTCCATGTGGGACTTCAAAGGAACAGATAAGAAGAAATCATCTTAGCCTCATATCTTTATCACTAAGCCCAAAGAGCACCAGAAATGTGTATTAAGAACAGTGATTTTTCAGAAGTATTTACCTACTTATACTTTTACTTTACCCCTTCCTAAAACTGATAGGAAGTTCTTTAAATTATCCCTTGTCCTAACAGTCCTCAGTCCCCATCCCCCCCCCATCTCCAGTATTTCCCAACCCACCATGGGCAACCCTAAATGATTATTCAAGCATTGCAAATGTGTTAAAATCTTCAAAAATCCACACTGACCTAGGAGGGAGTCTTGGGTGGGCAGAAGTTAGGTGAATGAACTTTGGAACACTATCACCTGGGGATGGTGACATCAGATGACACTGATTTAATTGGTGGGTTCATGCTCTGGGGTGCTCTCTGAGGTCCACCTTTGCTACAGCAGTGCTTGCCTGACTGCGATAATAAGAACATAAGAGACGCCAATGTTGGATCAGGCCAAAGGCCCATCCAGTCCAACCCTCTGTATCACACAGTGGCCAGAAATACCAGGTGCCATCAGGAGGTCCACCAGTGGGGCCAGGACATTAGAAGCCCTCCCACTCTTGACCCCCCCCAAGCACCAAGATGACAGAGCATCACTTGCCCCAGAGCCCCTATCTATACCTTGTGGCTAATAGCCACTGATGGACCTCTGCTCCATATGCTTATCTAATTCCCTTTTGAAGCCGTCCATGCTTGTAGCCGCCACCACTTCCTGTGGCAGTGAATTCCAAGTGTTAATCACTCTTTGGGTGAAGAAGTACTTCCTTTTATCCGTTCTAACCCGACCGCTCAGCAATTTCATGGAGTGCCCACGAGTTCTTGTATTGTGAGAAAGGGAGAAAAGTAAAGTAATATGGACTCCAGCTGAAGGAAGATACAAGGTGGTGGAAGTCAACAGCTGAAAAGAAAGTGGTGGGAGAGCATGACACCAAACTCCCAGCTGCTGCCAAAAATGGCAATGCTGTGTCACATTGCCTTGTTTAATTTTTTTAAAATTAAAATATGTATCTCTTCATGGCTCCAGGCAGCTTACAAATCACAATTAAAATAATCAAAGCTTAAAACACACGAAATAAAAACCCCGATAGGCTGTCTTCCCAAAAGATGTGTGCCGTCTGTACACCGTTCAAAGCACTGGTAAATAAGATGGCCCCGCAACATCTAATTAAAGTTTCTAAGGATGGTGCCCCCTCCTTCCTCAGAGAGCCCATTGCACAATGTGAGAGCCATGCAGGAAAAGACACAGGCTCTGGTTGATGCCAGGTGGGCTACTTCAAGTGAGGGAACGGCCAGTAGGAGGCAGCCTGAAGGCCAAAGTCCCCCTCCTTTCTCTGAATGTGTCATTATGGAAACATGATTTGACTGGGCTCCTAAGGCCTCCCTTTGGAGAAGACTGGAACGTGAAGTGTTCCAAGGCCCCCCAACACAGCTTCAGGACACGACCAGCAGGGGGCAGAGGTGGGGTGTGACAGGTTGCCTCAGTGCTTAGTTCTTGGGCTCTTTATTACACGCCCAGGGAAATGCTGATTGTCACGTTGGGGTCAGGAATTGTCACTTTTGGGCAGGAATCCTGGGGTTCTTTGGTCATCTTCTGGCCGTGGAACGGGTCACTGGAGGGAAGGGAGGTATTTGTGAATTTCCTGCCTTGTTCAGGGGGTTGGACTAGATGATCCTGGATGTCCCTTCCAACTCTATGATTCTGTGACTCTGTGATTCAAATTACCCCTCCTTTCTCTGAATGTGTCATTATGGAAACACGATGTGACATAATAGCATTGCCAGTAGTGGTAGGAGAATTGCTCTTAATTCCTCTTTACCCAGTTTTTCCCTGAAACCCAACAATCCATTTCTTTCCCTCTTCTTAGGAATTTGGAGTCTGTTTCTAATCAACAACATTTTGATCAAAGAGAAACTTGGAGGGAGGAGGCGTCGGAAGGGATCTTCTGTAAAATGTCAGGATTTCATTCTGTAGATGCTCAGAGGCCGGCAACGTCTTCTCACACCTTCCTCTCCAGCTGCTACAGCACCACCTTGTGGTGTGTAGCATAACACCATTGCAAGGGCTGAAGTTACAAAAGGGTTTGTCTTCAAAGAGAAATCAAAAAGAATTCTCTCTTTTAAAAGAAATAATAATAATAATAAGAGGAATATATGGCTAGATCTAAAAAGGTGAGTTTTGGGGACAAGAATTTCCCCTTCCCATAAAAACACCGGTTGCACTGACCCCTGTTCCACACGAGGAAGGGTAAGAACAATGCACAGTCTGGAACTGTCACATTATAGGGTACAGGAGGAAAATTTTGCTGGGAGGTTGCCTTTGTTTTGATGGTTCCGCGTCATGTCCAGTTTCAATCTTAATTGCCCCGTTTTGGATTATTAGAGAGAGAATAGCAGTCTCGATCTCATCAGTCCCTCCGCTAACACGGAAAATGTTTATGCAAAAAATCAACTGGATTGACACGGCCTGCTGAACAGGAGCCTGGTGCTTGGCCCAATTCTGAAAGCCAGTGAGTTCCATTTGAATAAATATCCACATTCTGGTTATGTTTCTCCCTTACAAAAGAGCCTTTATTCTTGTACTAGATTCTCTTTCCTTGTGCTGTTTTCAGATTAAAGCACTTCCAACATTATTTTAGCATTTGTGGCAAAAAAAAAAAGGGGGGGGACATACAAATAGACTCAGGGCTCTTTTTGTAGAAAAAGCCCAGCAGGAACTCATTAGCATAACAGGCCACACCCAACAGCAGGAACTCATTAGCATATTGGGCCACACCCCTTACAGCACAGCTCATTAGCACATTAGGCCGCACCCCCATGTTACCAGAAGTGTGGTTATCCAGCCACACCCACCTTTTGCTTCTTATTCTGTTTACCTTGTTTGTTGTCAAAACCCAGGGCCTCCTTTGCATGTTAGGCCACACACCCCTAATGTAGCCAATCCTGATGAGTTTCTGCTGTTGGGTGTGGCCTATCATGCTAATGAGTTCCTGCTGGGCGTGGCCAACTTGGGAGCCAGCCGGAACTCCGTTCCTGTGCGTTCCTGCCCAAAAATAGCCCTGCAAATAGTGTTGTGTGTGTGTGTTTCATGTTTCTGCTGACAAATCACAGTGGACTTATGGCAAACCCACTGGGCATGAACCAGCTGACAAACGAAAGTTTATCATTAATTTTGGCTCGTTAATGGTTCACGAAGCAATATTCGCTAACTGAAGAACCGCCACAAACTTTCACAAATTTTGATGCAGTTCATGGTGCCTTGTGGCAGTTCATGAAGAACAGAAGGCCGGGGATTAAATGACTGACAGCCATTTTAACCTCCCTGCAAAAAGCCACTGGGAGCAGAAAGCAGTGGTTTAAATGGCTCCCGGCCATTTAAACCAAACAGCTGAGCAGGGTTTGAACATTAAATGGCTCACAAACCAATACAACCCAGGTTGGTTCGCAAGCCAACCTTCCTGTTCATATGGAATCATGGTTTGATTTGTGGAGGGCTATGGCTCACTGGCAGAGCATCTGCTTGGCATGCAGAAGGCCCCAGGTTCAATCCCCAGCATCTCCAGTTAAAAGGAACAGGTAGGAGGTGACGTGAAAGACCTCTGCCTGAGACTCTGGAGAGCCGCTGCTGGTCTGAGTAGGCAACACTGACTTTGACGGACCAAGGGTCTGATTCAGTATCAGGCAGCTTCATGTTCTCGTGTGTGTGTGTGTGTGTGTGTGTGTGTGTGTGTGTGTGTGTGTGGTCCAGCCATCCCTGTGTGTGTGTGGTACCCATCCCTAGTGATTTGCCATTACCTGTCTTTGTGTAACAACTTTGGACTTCCTTGGTGCTCTCCCGTCTAAATACTAACCAGGGCTGACCCTGCTTAGCTTCAGAGATCTGATGAGATCAGGCTTTCCTGGGCTATCCAGGGCAAGACACAAATGGTGTACAAAGGCCATGAAAGAAACAACACCAACCCAATGAGATCAGTGACAATCAATGGCAAGGACAACATAGAACACCAAAAGATCCAAAACTGGACTTGTCAGCTCCTGACTGGTATGTACATGGGACAATTCACATTTTGACAGAAGTGACGTATGTGTACTGTTATCTGGAGCTGCAAAGGTGACAAAAGTGTTGGGATTTCACCTGTATTCATTACCCTGAGATTCCTACTATGCATCACTAGTGAAGTGGGGGTTAGGATTGAGAGCCAGTGCAGTGTTTTGGCTAGTGTGTTGGACTAGGTTCTGAGAGACCTGGGTTTGAATTCCCATGCTACCATGGAAATTCTCTGGGGGACCTTGGGGCCCCCTCTCTCTCTCCTTCTCTCTCAGTCTCATCTACTACATAGGCTTGTTTTTGTGAAGATGATGAAGAAGAGATTGGATTTATACCCTGCCCTTCACTTGGTGTCTCAGAGAAGCTTACAATCTCCATCCCCTCCCCCTCCCCACAACAGACATCCTGTGAGGTAGATGGGGCCTGAGAAAGCTCTTTCAAGGACTGCTCTTGAGAGAAAAGCTCTGAGAGAGCTGTGACTGACCCAGGTCAACCAGCTGGCTGCATGTGAAGGAGTGGGGGATCAAACACGGTTCTTCCAGATTAGAGCCCGCTATTCTTAACCACAACACCAAGCTGACTCTCCAGTGGAGGGGGGGGGAACAGTGTCGTCGGCCACTTTGGGTCCCCACTGTGGAGACAACAGGGGTATAAATATCTCCAGAAACTAATTGTCAGCAAGCTGCCAAAGAACTCTGTACTGTTCATAACTAGCCTGTATGTCAACCCCATTTCCATCTGCGCATGCCCTGCTATTATGCTTGTCTTATGCATTCCTTTCTATGAACGCTATTACTGCTTTGAAACATGCTTATCTGCAAGGTCACAGGTGCGGAGAGGAGATGGCTTCGCTTAGTCTATAATGAGTTAGAGTGTGAGAAGAGCTAATTGTTTATCTTTTAGGAAACCGTTGCTTCTCAGAGTAAGAGCGCGAATCTGAGAATCTACCCGCGCGAGCGGGAACAAAATCCATTGGTTATTGTCGGTTTGAATTCGCTTTACTATCCCCTGCTCTGACCCTTCCAAGTTATTCTAAACAGTGAACGTGTTCCTGTTCCATCATGGCTTCAATAAAATACTACTTTGCTACAAACGTGTATTAATTGCAAGTTGTCGGGATCGGACACTAATTGAACATGAGTCACTGTGCAGAAGGAAAGGGAGAAATAATCAAGTACTTTCCATCAGCCTGACTGGCTCCTCCCTTCTCAGGCGAAGGGCGCACAGCCTGACCATCTCCTCTGGCTGACATTTGCAAAGACCTTCCGGGCGCAAGGCCTTAGATGTCTCATTTTCTGGATCTGAATTCGTGACTTGAGTCCTAATTCTGTGCATTTGTTCTAGAGTGCCCTCAGTACATGACCTCGAAATTAAGTCTACTTACAGGATTGAATTTGTAACCTTGCTGAAACTGCAACGATGGCACCTTCCAGCTTGTGTTGTTTGGAATCACGCTGAATTATAATCAAGGTTACTGACAGGATGTTTTATTGCTTAGGATGTTTTCTAATTTTTTATTATTATTTTTTTTAAAAAGAAGAATGAGAAAGTTGGTGACTCAGAACTTTTAGACTTCTTTTTCTAAGCTCGGGAGGGGGGCAGAACGGATGTCGAAAAGGAACATTTGAAGATCCCTTGTCTGGCTGTTTTCTCCCCTCGGGTTAAAAGAATCTCATTTGGTACAGCTTTTTTTTTTAATGCGCAGAAAGAAGAGGAAGCAATTTGCGACTGAGGTTAGATTTCTTGTTGAGGAATCACTGAAAGTCAAATCTGAAAGAAGAGCTCTCCGCAGCGCACCAGACCTCTGTTCAGGAATGGAGGGCCCTGGGTTACAGCATTTGGAAAATAGGAACATTTTTGGTGAATTTTTAATCTGTGCAAAAAGGAGACATCTGAGCATTCCTTGCTTACGTTGGGTTTAGAATGGGTTGCCTTTTCCATTGCAGTCTGCATTTTGCCTGCTTACGACTTTGAGTTTTGATTTGTTCTTTCTTTCTTGTCATGTCCCATGGCTAGAAGAAATAAACTAATTAAGTTTATCAACAGATGCCAGAATTTTTTTCATTGATTAGTCATTTGCCTTTTAGCTGATGAAAGAATGGCATTTAAATAAATTTGCATCTTGCCAAAATATACAATACAGAACCCCTCTTGAAATACTGAAGGAAGGCATCCTCCAGTTTCATAAAAATGAACTACCGTGCATTGTTGGAAGAAGAGGTGAGCCTAAACGTTTCCTGTTTTATATCACAATAATATCTGGGAACTGAGATTACCCTCTTCCAAAAAATGAACACCCATGCAGTGAACATTCAGCCGTGTTGATTAAAATGGTCCCTCGCTGATTAATCAGCTAAACTTCCAGTTGCTAATCTACAAGTCCAATCAATTCAATCTTGCAAATATGACAAAAGTACTTTATGAAAAGTTTATCTCCCTCAGAAATGTTGGGACCCCTCCAGGGCCAGATGCTAACTCGGGAACAGACTCCTCACAGGAGGAAGAGGAGGAGCTAAGGGCTGCCTTGGAGGGAGATTGGGAGGGTCAAATGATACCCCACATCTGGGCTTACCAGGTGCCCACTCATGGTGGGTAAGCTCAAGGTAATTGTTGCTGATGCTCATCCGGTCAGCGGTTGGAAGGAGGAGGAGCAGGAGATTGGATTGATACCCCGCCCTTCACTACCTGAAGGAGTCTCAAAGCAGCTTACAATCCCCTTCTCTTCCCCTTCTTACAGCAGACACCCTGCATGAGGTAGATGGGGCTGAGAGAGAACAGCTCTGAAAGAACTTACGACTGACCCAAGGTCACTCCAGCAGCTGCACGTGGAGGAGTGGTGACTCAAACCTGGTTTCCCCGGTTAGAGTCTGCACTCTTAACCACTACACCAAGCTGGCTCTCTGGAAGCTGGAGGCAAGCTGGCCAAACAGGGAGGTAGTGATCTTTGTTGCCGCACGATGAGATCATTTCTGGCGTGACCTGGAAGCATCAGTATTACACCAGGGCAATGCTCGAGTACTTGCCAGAACCTCCGTAGAGTTTTGGGGCGAGTGCTGAGTGTCACCCAAGTGTGATGCCAGTGCTTTCAGGTCATGCCAGAAGTGATGTAGATTGCCGCCACCACCCTGCAGTAAGTACTCACCTGATCCCATCTCCTGCCAGCTTCGCCAGACTGGATCCAGAACTGCTGGACTCTGAGGCCTCAGCTGAGGGGCCTGCTCCTTGGAGCAGGCAAACCCAGGATGCCCAAATTAGCGGGCAACTTCCCGCTGCCAGCCCCTGGCCCCCCACTCAAAGGAGCAGTAGGAGCAAAAGAGGAGGGGGGATGGCAGCATATGGTGACGCACTTATCACTTCCAGATGGAAGCTATGTCACCGCATTGCTCAGCACTCTAGGAATTTCCCTGATCCCTATGGTTTTTACCAACAAGATCAGGGAAATCCCTAGAGTGCCATGGTGACGTCACTTCTGGATACCTGCAAGGAAGTGACAATGCAGTATCGCATGCTGCTCTTCTTTTTTTTCTAGTCTCCACCCTTCTCCCCAGTTGCCGACAATGGGCTGGCAACCCCTGTCCTGAAGCCTCTACTCAGAAGAAGGCTGCCCACTCATCAGACCATGAGCCTCCTACCCCTCTTCTCTGTAGTGAAAGATGCCTCCCCTCAATCACTAGCTTTCCAGGTTCTCCCCCATCTGGCAGGAGCAGCAGAGAAAGCAGGCCTGTGAAGAGGCAGCACAACAGCCAAGACGTGCCACATGAACACATGAAGCTGCCTTATACTGCATCAGACCCTTGGTCCATCAAAGTCAGTATTGTCTACTCAGATGGACGGTGGCTCTCCAAGGTCTCAGATGGAGGACTTTCACAACAGCTACTAGCAGATACTGAGGACTGAAGAAGCAAAAGCAGAAGAGATTGGATTTATACCCTTCACTCAGAGTCTCAGAGCGGCTTGCAAACTCCTTTCCCTTCCCCTCTCCACAACAGACACCCTGTGAGGCAGGTGGGGCCGAGAGAACTCTGACAGAAAGTGCTCTTTTTCAAGGTCAGCTCTGACAGAACTATGCTTTGCCCAAGGTCATCCAGCAGCTGCAAGTAGAGGAGTGGGGAATCAAACCTGGTTCTCCCAGATTAGAGTCCACACACTTAAACCACTACACCAAACCTGGGACCTTCTGCATGCCAAGCAGATGCTCTACCAGCACTTCTGTTATTGAGTCTAATCACTGCTCTGTTGCATGTAGTTCTTTGCAGGATCAGGTCTCAGTCAAGCCCTTGCTGGATGAAGCCCAGGAGCAGGTCGGGCTTTGCTCCCTTTCTGGATATTTCAGTCCTGGGCAGCCAGGGAGGCACTGCTGGTTCAACCAGTTTCCAGGGGCCCTGTTAAAACTGCCACCTTAGACCTAGCAAACCCCAGACCACAACCTTAGCACAGCCCTCAGGCTCCAGTAGGGTGGCCAACCTCTGGGGGGGGGATCTCCTAGGATTACAGATGAGCTCCAGATGATGGAGATCAGCTTCCTTGGAGAAAATGGCTGCTCTGGAGGGTGGACTCTGGGGCACTGTTCCCTCTAAGCTGAGTTAGTGTGAGCTAGCTCACTGTTTTTTAGCCTCCGGCTCACAGATTTTTGTCTTAGCTCAGGAAGGATGGCTCCAGAGCAAACTAATTTATGCAGTAGCCAAATCGTTCACTCACAACTTTAATGCCAGTAGCTCATAAAGTAGAATTTTTGCTCACAAGGTTCTACACCTTAGAGGGAGCATTGCTCTGGGGCATTATACTCTGATCCCCTCTGCAAAACCCACCCTCCACAGGTTCCACCCCAAAATTGTCAAGTATTTCCCAAATGGGGGTTGCCAACCTCCCAATGGAGGTGGTGGTTCCCCCAATTTTGGGGGGGGCAACATAGGCGTAATCTTCGTGGGGGCGGCGGGGCTTCAGCCCCCGCCGAAATTTTCAGGAAGCTGCTCAGCCTCCCCCGGGAGCCACCCTTGCTCATAGCAAAGCAATGCCTCTGGCCCAGCCCCAGCCACCCCCCCCCCGGAAATTGGAAAGTCTACACCCTTGGGGGGCAATCCGCTGCCAGCCAGCTGGTGGGGAAGCCAGCCGGGCACATCACGTGGGGGACACTCTGACCTGCAGCTAAAATCTCTATGGTGACCATAGAGTTTTAAGCTGAATGCCAGAGTGTCCCCTGTAGAATGTGCGCAGTGTGGTGATGTCACTTATGTACACCAGAAGACCCAGGAATCAAGGGAGGATCCCCCCGCCAGCAGACCTGGCAACCCTATGTCAACCCTAAGCTCCAGCTACTGGGTAGATCCCTGCTCTGGGAGAGATCTCAGCCAGTTCCAGGCACCAGCTGTGAAGACAGAACCAAAAGCAGAGCTTGGAAGAAGTACCTAAGCTTGCACCCAGAGTCTAGGGGGTTTGTCCTTTCCAATGCACTCCACGTTGTTACTTGAAATGGCATTTTTTTTCTCTTGCTGCACCAGCAACACAGGCCACCTTCTGGTTCATCGGACAGATTTCTCGTACACTGGGCAAAAATCCCTGCACAAAATGCTGTGTGCCATAACGCAAAACCCACACGCAGCTGGGAAATGTGCACATTAGAACTTGGAAAATGGCATCATTCATAATTAAGGGTGGACCAACTGCTTCATATTAAAAATAAAAAATACCCCATGATTTGGCCAGAAATTAAGCCAGCCCAGCTGCAAGATGCTGGCTGGGCCACAGCAGACCTGTTCAGTCCTCTCCGTGGGGAGCAAAATCACCCTGGGAGCAGCAGGGAGCCATTTCCATCTTAGCCTCCCCCACCGTAGAGGCAGCTGTTCGTGGCGGAGAGCTTCTCTGAGGCTCCCCAGTGCTGGAGGTCTTCCAGATCTAGCCCTGGCTGGGGAAGAAGCCCCCGAGTCACCTTGGGCCAGGGCTGAAAAGCACCTTTGGGCTGAGGAGACTGCTGGCGTCAAGGGCTGAGCTTCCCTCTGTCCCTTGGGAGCTGAAAGAGAATCCACCTCCAGGGAGGGAGGGAGGGAGGGTTTGCTCTGCCCACTCCCCACCTTGAAGATCAGTTTGTTGATGAAGGCATACAAAGGTAAAGGTAAAGGTTTCCATTGCTTGAAAGCCAGTCGAGTCCAACTCTAGGGTTGCGGTGCTCATCTCCGTTTCAAAGCCGAAGAGCCAGCACTGTCCGAAGACGTTTCTGTGGTCATGTGGCCGGCATGACTAAACACCAAGGCGCACGGAACGCTGTTACCTTCCCACCGAAGTGGTACCTATTTATCTACTTGCAATTTCTTGCTTTCGAACTGCTAGGTTGGCAGGAGCTGGAACTAGAGA
>NW_015165895.1:22381-25356 GCF_001447785.1 Gekko japonicus
CTGAACCACTGACCTTCCACAGCCTGCAGTTCAGCGTCTAGATTAGTTGTTAAGGAACCTGGGCTGAAATGTTTGTGGCATTTGACAGCTTTCTGTTGTAATATTTTGGATCACTCTGAGCCTGCCCTAAGTGGAGGAAAGCGGCTTGAAAATGTCCAAATAAAAGAGATAGATTTGTTTGGCCAACCAATCTGAAGCGAAACAGCTGCCCTGTTGTTGGGCCAAGTGGGGAGGCCTGCGTCGGAAGGAAGGAAGGAAGGAAGGAAGGAAGGAAGGAAGGAAGGAAGGAAGGAAGGAAGGAAGGAAGGAAGGAAGGAAGGAGGGTCCCACAGGAAGGAAGGAAGGAAGGAAGGAAGGAAGCAGCGTCCCACTAGAATCGGCCAGGATGCAGCCCTAAGCACAGTGAACACCCAATGAAGTGAATAGGGTGTGACCCCGCTCAGGACTGCGTTGGAACTTGGCAGTCAAACCAGCACAGAGGACAGCCTGCTCTGCCTTTTCGCCTCTGGCAGGGAAATCCGGGTCTGAGATCTCCTTGCGATCCATTTTGTTGTTGTTGTTGTTGTTGTTGTTCATTTGTGGTAGTTGTAGCATATATTGGCACTGTATATATTGTAAGACGGGTGGCCATGTTAGTCCATCTGTAGGAGCAGAACAGAGCAAGAGTCCAGGCGCACCTGAAAGACTAACAAAATTGGAGGCAGGGGAGGAGCTTCCATAAGCCACTGCTCACTTCTTCAGATCTGAAAAGAGCAAGAGTCCAGGAGCACCTGAAAGACTAACAAAATTTGTGGCAGGGAAGGAGCTTTTGTTACAGGGGCTGTGGTAGCTCAAGTGGTTAAGATGCCAAACTGCAGGCTGGAAGGTCGGTAGTTCAGCAGTTCGAGACCCAAGTGCTGCATGACGGAGTGAGCTCCCGTCTCTGGTCCCAGCTCCTGCCAACCTAGCAGTTGGAAAGCAAGAAATTGCAAGTAGATAAATAGGTACTGCTTCGGTGGGAAGGTAACAGCATTCCGTGCGCCTTGGTGTCTAGTCATACAGGCCACATGACCACGGAAACATCTTCAGACAGCGCTGGTTCTTCGGCTTGGAAACGGAGATGAGCACTGCATCCCTAGAGTCGGATTCCACTGGCTTTTGAGCAAGGGAAACCTTTACCTAGGAGCTTTCATGAGTCACTGCTCCCTTCTTCAGATCTGAAAAGAGCAAGAGCTCAGGAGCACCTGAAAGACTAACCAAATTTGTGGCAGGGGAGGAGCTTGCATGAGTCACTGCTGAACGTTGACTCACGAAAGCTCCTCCCCTGCCACAAATTTTGTTAGTCTTTAAGGTGCTACTGAACTCTTGCTCTTTTCTACTATATAGATTGCAGTATATAGTGCACTGTTGTCTATTGTTCTAATTACGAGATCTTCTAATTGTGTGATCTGCCTTGAGTCTCAGGGAGAAAGGTGGACTAATTGATGAAGCCAATGAATAAATGAGCGGACTGCCGTTGAGACCCACCCCCATAACCTGGCCGTTCCTTCCATCCAGGGTGAGAAACACTGCCTGGCGGTGCTTCTTATAGGCTGTTTTTCCTCTCCAGTTAATGTAATCTGAGAAAAAGGGAGCTTCAAAGGGATGTTAAAAGACAGCCAAACAGTCCCACCCGGCAAACACACAAAGTTGAAGTTACAAAGAAATGGGGGGGAGGACCCACAACATCATGAAACAAAGTTCACAGGGCAGAATAAAGCCAAGCGACAGCTATCAGCAACAGCTTTGATCTCCAAAGGGCATTTTCTCCTCCTCCCGCAATGCCATCAGACCTATTGTCTACGAGCCGCAGGTGCAGAGCGCATAAAGCAGATGAAAAGGCTGTGGGGAGTCTTGACAATTCACTCCGAAGCCTGCGGGATCTTCATCTCTTGACACCCGTCTGCGCATCTGTGCGGCGGAAATGACCCTTTTTTGATCATGCCAACTGCAGCCTTGTTTGTTTTGTTATTTAAAGGCGCTTTTTATTTCCGGAGAGTCTTTAAAAAACCCATAATGCTAAAGGAAAAGGGAGGGAAGAACAACGAGGGAAAGAAAAAAAAGAGCTGTAAGACTGTCCCCCAGGAGAAAATTGACACCCCCCCCAAAAAAAACCCCATTACATTGTGCAATTCCATTTCTCAGGTCCTCATTTGCTTCCCCAGGACAGCTTCAATGAGGCTCATTTAGTGATGATGGATATTTCAAGTTCTCGAGTCACCGTGCAGGAAAATTGTTCCTCACTTGCTGGGCCACAGAAATAAGGCAAACCAGGTATGCATTAGGGAGATGGCAAACATTCACTCTCTCCCCTGCCCAGAGAGCTCATGCAGAGAAGTGTCCTCAATAGACTGTGGACTTGCAACCCATATCTGCAAGTAACGTCCTCCTATCCTGGAGTCATAATTGTGTTACCCAATTCAGGCTGGAGTTCTACATACCGGGAAGAAAACGCTACAGAATGATGTTGTGACGTCCTCCTTATTGGGGAGGACTGGTTTCCCTTTAAAAGTTCTCTTTATTTTGTTTAGCTGGGTATAATCTGCTGCCACCAGGAAATTTTAAGGATTTCCAAACCTTTATGCTGGTACTGTTGCTCTTACTAGTTTGGTAGACCAAGTTTAAGGCTTACGAGGAACTATGTGGTCCTGGGAAGTATTTCTTTCTGAGCTGGTATAACTGAATGAAAGAGGATTTATTAAAATAAAGCATAAATAAGAAGGTAGTACAATGTAACTAGTAATGTGTAAATACTGAACAATTGCTTTGGTATCCCACACAATCTTCTCTCTCACTGACAGGGATCTTTGCATGTAACTTTGTAACACTTGTTTATCTCAATGCCATATATGTTTACTGTTTCACTCCAGTCTGTTATGACACACAGACTTTCCTATAACTTTTCTTCACTTAAACTTTACTTTTTCCTAGACATTCAGATTTTAGATCTCTTTCCC
>NW_015165895.1:25462-67386 GCF_001447785.1 Gekko japonicus
TTCAACCACTCTAGTCTATCTACCACAGCCATGCAACCAAACTTTTAAAGAGACACACAGAGAGAGAAACAAGGAATCCTTACAGATGTGTTACTGCTTTCTCAGTAAACAGGCAGAGGGTGGGGCGGGGTTAGGGTTGCCAGGTGAGGCTGACAAGCCTCTGGGAGAGGGAAGGGAAGAAGCATGATTGAACTCCAAAGGGAGTTCTGGCCATCACATTTAAAAGGACCATGTTCCTTTTAAATGCCTTCCCTTGGAAATACTGAAGGATGGGGGCACCTTCTTTTGGGGCTCATAGAATTGGATCCCTTGGTCCAATCTTTTTAAAACTTGGGGGCAGGGTTGAGGAGAGGCACCAGATGCAATACTAAAAATTCTGTGCCTCTGCCTCAAAACACACCCTCTCCCGAGCCCCAGATACCCACGAATTGATTCTCCATTATACCCTATGGGTTCAGTGGACATTTCCTCCCCCACCCACGCTTTTCTGATAACTTTGAAGCAGGGGGAGTGTCAGCTAGCTGCTGTGTTTTGCTTGTTCCCTTCTCTGATCCTGGCGCTACGGCGCATACCTCATAGCTTGCTCGCTGCTCTGCCGCTTGCTGTAAACAGCGATAGGGAGACCGTGAGAACCAGTGCTGCCAGACTGAGTTATCTGTCTGACCTTGTGACGGGGGGAGGGCTTGCGTTCCACCGCAGGTGTGAATTTTTCGGCTCTCGTGGGGCACTGAGACTCTCCCACTTATTATGTAACCTTCCACCGGGAGAATTCCCGCGCGTGCGCTTGGATTTCATTTGCTTAGCCATTTGCCTCATCCTGCTATATGTAGGGATGTTTCCGCCCCATGGTCATTCCTAACAATAATCTCGTGGACATGGTAACAGACTTGTAGTCTAATAAAGCATAACGCTTTCCTGGAAACGTGTGTGGAGCTTTACTTGCTATTGAGCCTAACAGGGAGGGCCTCCAAACCAGGGAATCCCCTGCCCCCAACTGGGGATTGGTAAGCAAGCTATGCACCACAATTCAATCACCATCATGAATGAATGATGTGCCCTCGAGTTGTATCCAGCTCACAGTGCCCCTATCTGCAGGGTGTTCAAAGCAGGAGACTAACAGAGGTGGTTTGCCATTGCCTTCCTTTGCATAGCAACCACAGTCTTCCTTGGTGGTCTCCCATCCAAGTACTAACCAGGGCCAAACCTGCTTAGCTTCCTGGCTCTGATGAGCTCAGGCTAAACTGGGCCACTAATCTCTATCACACAGCAGGAAATATGGGTTTTAAAATTGTTTGTATTTGTCCCTTCCTCCCTACAAGGAGCTCAGGGCAGTTTTTCCTAGCCTCCTCCATTTTATCCTTTAAAGGTCAATTGGGCTGAGAGACTGTGACAGTTCCAAGGTCACCCAGAGAGCTTCTATGGCAGAGTGCAACTTTGAACCTGAGACTCTAGAGGCTTCCCAGTGGGGAATTCCCTGCCCCCAGACCCAATCTCCCACCCTTGAGAAATTGCAGAGCAGGAGAGAAAGATTGTCTCCATGGTGACGCTCTAGGAATCTGCCCAGTCTCTATGCCCAGTCTTAGTGATAGAAATGATGGGAAATTCCTAGAGCATTGCCCAGAAGTGACATCACGTCCTCCCCCAGACTCCACTCTCCGCAGGCACTGCTCCCCAAATCTCCCAGCATTTGCTTAGGCAGCATGAGGAACCCCACGGGTCTCCCAGGTCCTAGTTCAACATTCGAACTACTACACTGACTACTGCACTACACACCGACTCTTGGATATGCTGTTGAAAATACATGTGTGCAGGGCTATTTTAAGGAATGCACAGGAATGGAGTTCCGGCTGGCTCCCAAGTTGGCCATGCCCAGCAGGAACTCATTAGCATAATAGGCCACACCCAACAGCAGAAACTCATTAGGATTGGCTACATTTGGGGTGTGTGGTCTAACATGCAAAGGGTTCCTGCTACAAAAAGAGCCCTTTGACAACAAACAAGGTAAACAGAATAAGAAGCAAAAGGGGTGTGGCTGGATGACCACACTTCTGTTAATGTGGGGGTGTGGCCTAATATGCTAATGAGCTGCTCTGTCAGGGATGTGGCCTAATATGCTAATGTGTTTCTGCTGTTGGGTGTGGTCTATTATGCTAATGAGTTCCTGCTGGGCTTTTTCTACAAAAAAGCCCTGCGTGTGTGTGCGTGTGCGTGCTGCACTATTATGTCAATTACATCTGCAATGTAGAACAAAGGAGGCAGGGGTGTGATCTGCTTTCATCTTAAATCATACTGAACATGCAACATCAGTGGGCAGAAAGGTAAAGTGAACACTAGTTAGAGATATTTGTTCAGACAAGATTTGTGGAAGGATGGTCAGATATACTGTGATCCTCCCTGCCAATGTCCAACTTGACCGTTTTATTAGTATGCAACTGAGATGTCTCACTTATCCTGGGTTGATGGTCATTTGCTCCACAATGGCTTCTTTCCCATCGACTGGGCTGTATTTATAATTAAAAATGGGCTGACCCCTCTCCTTGTTTGTTTTCATCACTCTCCAATCAGTGGGAGAAAATTAGCCCTCCCCCCCCGGGACGGTTCACTTCCCATCGGCTCGCAGTGTTAGTTCAGCTGTGAAGGATGCTAATGAGCTAATACCCACTTTCCTGGTGGAGGGAAAAAAGATGCACATATGTTGCTTTAAAAATTTGGCAGGGCCCCAATGTTTCATCAGCTGAGGCAAGGTCTATCATTACGGCAGAAGAGATATAATCATCACTCCCATCCCGTCCTCCCTGAGGGGTGGCAAATCACATTGTCTCCTTCCATTGTGGCATGCAGAGTGACCCACGTGGGGGCTCGGGTGGAGCTCATGGGCTTTGTTGAGTCATTGCCTATTTGCCTGGCAGTGGGAACAGATTCAATCATCTAAAGCGGGGAAAGCGTGAACAATTCCAGGCTGGGTCCCATCACAAAGGAAAATAATGTTACAGGAAGGATACTGCAAGACATCATCTTTCCTAAGCATATCATTTGCAAACAAACACCTACCCCTTCTCTCAGGGCCCCACCTTTGATAATCTAAGGAGTAGGAGAAGAAACTGGGCGATTTATATTGACAGTGATGTTCTAGGAATTTCCCCCCGCTCTCTATTGTAAAGGCCATAGAGATTAGGCAGGATTTCTACGCTGAAGCCTGGATGTCCATCCTCCATCCAGAAGTGATGTCACATCCTCCATGCCACTCTGGGAATTCGCTCGGTCTCTATGGTAAATTTGTGGAACATCACCGAGAAGTGATGTCACATTCCCCAGGAACTCAAAAATCTCCTAATTCTTGCTGGTATAGAGCTGGCAACCCACCTGACAAGGCAGCCTGCAGGGTTCAGAGATATATAATGACCTCAGAGTGAGGCCCACAACAGAATACAGAGGTAGAATGCCTCCACCTCAGACTGGAAGGAGAATATGCTGCTCCTGTCTCAGATGCCTGTGGCTCTGACTGTGACAACAGGTTTCTTCAATGTCTTCCAGCTTCTGGTGGTGTTGGGGGGCAGTCCACAGTAGATACACATTGTGATGCATTATTATGAACTAGGAATAAGGCCCGTTGTGGAAATAAATACAATGAGCTCTAGAAAGAGGCTCTGGGAGAGTGCCCCAGCCTTGGGCATTCAGCGTCAATTTGCTGTGGCGACCTCAGCAGGGTATAATGACACAGAGTCCACCATTTTCTCCAGGGGAACTGATCTCTGCCATCTGAAGAGCAGTTGTAATTCTGCATGATCTTCATCCCTCCCCTGGAGACTGGCAACAATGGTTCCCCATAAGGGAATGGCTGGTTTGGAGGGTGGGGTCTATGGCATTGTACCTGTCTGAGGTCCCACCCGTCCTCAATCCTCAACCTCTCCAGGCTGCACCCCTCAAATCTCCAGGAATTTCCCACCTGGATTTGGCAACCCTATCAGGACTGGGCCCAATGAGTTTTCTCCTAAAGGCCAAAATAGGTGTGGAAAGAGGCTTTTACTGACAGAACCTGGTTGCCTAGCAACAGGCTCCCTCCAGACTGAGGGGACAGTTAGTCACAGTTAGTCCCACACAGGAGCCAAGAGAAGTGCCTTCCTCGGGAGAGAGCCCGACTTTCCAGGAGCTGCAGCTCGTTTCCTCTAGGCCAGACCCTCCCTGGTGCTGCTGCTGAAGGAAGGCGGGGGAGCCTTTGAAAGGCACTGGGCAGCCTTCTCTGTGGTGCAGCCCACTGAGCTATCACCCTGACGAAGCGCCGACCTTGTGGCTGAGGGAGAGGGGCTGCGATGGGCAACGAAGTGACTGCTTCCCCTGCTTGCCACCTCACTAGGTCTGCCTTCTTCTCCCCCATGGAGGGGTTGCTGCTGTATCGGTGGAGTGTCCACCCCCTTCGCCGGCTCCCTCCAGACTGAGGGCGAGCCCCTGGCTGCTGGCTCTGTGGGTGGGGTCGAGGCAACACAGCAAGGCAATGCAGCCAGGGGATTGGCAGACCTTCAGAGTGGCAGCTGAGGGAGCCAAAGGCTGTGGAAGCGTGTGGAATGTTGAGGAAAGTGGAACACGAAAACTCTTTTATATATAAGGAGAGATATATGGGTTGCCACACATAACTTAAATATTTCTATTGACTTTTTCTGTCTATCCCAAGCAAAAAGTCCAATACTGAGAACCAGTGTTCTCTCTAAGCTGAGTTAGTGTGAGCTAACTTACAGTTTTTTAGCCTCTGGCTTACACATTTTTTGTCTTTGCTCAGGAAGGATGGTTCCAGAGCAAACTGATTTATGCAGTAGCCAAATCGCTTGCTCACAACTTTAATGTCAGAAGCTCACAAAGTAGAAATTTTGCTCACAAGACTCCACAGCTTAGAGGGAGCATTGGTGAGAACCTAATCGAAGTGAAAGGTTAAATGAGACCCCAGTATAAAGATTAGGTAGCTTGGGCCAACCATCTAAAATAACTAGGTAGGCCAGGCCCAGGGATGGACCAGCCATTATGGCCAATGGGATTTATCCTGGTGGGTCAATGGTCTGTATCCCCCCAGCCAGGACAGCCCATTGGTGAGGAGGTTTGCCAACCTCCAGGTGGTACCTGGAGACCTCCTGCAATTGTTAGCAGTCAGACCCCTCCTCCCACAGAGGGGCAGTTTAGCAGTTAGGGAGAAATATAAACATCCTTCTTCAATGTCACTCCAAAATCATATTTGAAAGTCAATGCTTGGTCTAAAATGAAACAAAATGGATGCCAGTCAGAAAACAAGCCTGGGAATATTTTAGAAGCGAATCAGAGTGGCTGACTAGCTAACAACCTCCTCCCCACCCTAGCGAGATGCATAATTTGGAGCAATGGGTCTCCCAAGAACGTAATACTTCACCTTGGATTAATCAATGTCAGCACCCAGCCCCACTTCCCCTCACACATTTACTCTAATTAAGCAACACTTTTCACCAAACCAGGTAGCTTTTCCCATCCACTACTTACAGGGACATCAAGCACCATTCACACCTATAGTTCACCTCAGAAAAACCCATCAAGCTTCTCCCAAATCATTTTCCATCTCCAAACAAACCATCAAGTTATTGTTTTGGGGACCAATATGTCAGATGCCCCAGGGAGCATTTTGCCCTATAAAATATGGCATCCTGTTCCATAATAGTGTTTGTCCTTGGATCCTCCACACAGCCCCACTTGCATGTGGGCTTTCTACTCCTTTCCATGAAATGCTGGTTGTTTTGCTGCCACCTCCATGGACCTCTTTCTTCTAGATTTGAAACTATAGCCTTCCCCAAAATCACTTCCTCCCCTCTCCTGCCTGATTTCCTCTTGGTTAGCCTTGTATATGTTTAAGTGTTCTTGTGTGTGTGTTTTGCCCTTTTATTTCTCTTTTAATAAAAACCTTTTCTGGCTGAATATCTGCCTGGGGGAGGGGGATTCCTGTAAATATAGGTGAAGAATCCCAGTTACCATCTCTCGCTTTGTCTCCTTTAAAGTTAATTTCCCCCAACTAATCAGGAGACTGCCTCTTTGAGTAACACTAGTACAACTGAACACCAGGTAACCAAGATTAGCTCCCCTCGAGAAAATAGCTGCTTTGGAGGATGGATTCTATAGCATTATACCCTGCCGAGATCCTTCCCCTCCCCAAATACTGCCCTTCCCAGGCTCATCCCCCAAAATCTCCAGGTATTTTCCAACCCAGAGCTGGCAACCCTTGTGATAAGGCCTGGATGAGGGAAAGGTGTCCTTTACCAGGAACGTGTTTACCTTAGAGTCCATCCTTGGTCAAGCCTTCCATGAACTCCATGCCTCCAGGCCTCTGGGCCCATGAACTCTATTAAAGGGAAATGATGCCATAAAATGAGACTTATTTCAACTGCATCTGGCTAGATGCATTGGTGTTGCAGGAGGAGGCTGGGATCCCTAGCTGGTCCCAGTCCCTTCCCTGGAGAAACTGTGTGTGTTTCCCCCACCTGCTTATCTGAGACTGAACATCCAGAGCTGTAAAGGAGAAGCTGAAACCTGAAGAACTCTGGTGCATGCTAACCCAAAAAATATCTCAAAGCTATCCTGGTGTGCAATCAAAATATATCTTGCCTATGAAATACAGCAGTTTGGAGTTTTGCCAGAGGCTAGATGGCCATCTGACAGCAATGCTGATTCTGTGAACTTAGGCAGATCATGAGAGGTAGGGCAGGAAGGGTTGCCTCGGTGCTTAGTTCTTGTGGCCCTTTCTTACATGCCCAGGGAAATGCTGATCACCACTTTGGGGTCAGGAAGCAATTTTTCTCCAGGCCAGTTTGGCTGGAGATCCTGGAGGATTTTTGTCATCTTCTGGGCATGGAACAGGGGTCACTGGGAGTGTGGGGGGAGGTATTTGTGAATTTCCTGCATTGTGCAGGGGGTTGGACCAGATGACCCTGGAGGTCCCTGCCAGAAGGAGCTGGCTGTCTCCATCCCGGAAGACGGTCCAGGGCCACCCAAAGACAAGGTGTTTGTTTACAGAAACAAGAGTGAAAGGAAGAGTGAGGGAACAACAAAGGAAAACAAGGGACCTCCTGGACCCCGGGAACAACTCCACAGAAGAGAGGGAAGGCACAGCTTCAAAGAACAGGTGCAAGGCATCAACCCTGACCTCAGGCGAATCTCCATTGGTCGGCTATCCCCGTCAAATCGAGGATGGAGACGAGGAGCCGGTCCCGACAGACGGGAGACAGAACGCCATAGATCAGTGGCCATGTTGCTTTAAGCTGGGGGATGGGTTGAGTGGGAATAAAGAGGAGAGGGGCACACAGCCGGGGACGAAGAAATTAGAGCAAAACAAGGACAGGGCTACAGCTGTGAAGTAACACTGTCCCAGGGGTTTTTCGCTCTAATAAATAGGGAAGAACACCAGCTTGAGGGGGCTCTCTTGAACGTTCTGAGGCTAGTGATGTTTCGGTCCTCCTTTCCGGCTGCCTAAACTCCACAGCTGGCGCCGGCCTTCCGAGAGAGAGGCAGAGGATGAACCCCATTCACGACAGTCCCTCCCAACTCTATGATTCTGTGATTCTGTGAAATCAAAATAGTGACAAATTAGAAGAGGGACTGGTATGGGAGTAAAGGGCATATGATGCTTCAGCTATTCAGCCAGGCCGATTTTTTCTCAGTGAACCTGTTGGGGGGGGGGGAACCTGAAGTTTTGTTTTGTCAATGAGAGACAGTGAATTTTGAGGCCGTTCTCTTTTACTGTCACTGCAGGTCTGTGTCCTGGATAATGTCTCCCCACCCTCAGTCTTTGTACTCTGGCTTGAAGGAGAGATCGAAGAATCATAGAATCACGGAGTTGCAAGGGGCCTTATTAACCATCTAGCCCAACCCTCCTGCTCAATGCAGGATCAGCCTAGAGCAGTGATGGCGAACCTTTTAGAGACCGAGTGCCCAAACTGCGACCCAAAACCCACTTATTTATCGCAAAGTGCCAACATGGCAATTTAACCTGAATACTGAGGTTTTACTTTAGAAAAAACCACTCATACATTAACTTAAGATGACCCAAACATAGTAAGGAAAGCGATCCCAAATGCTTTCATTGACTTAAAATTATTTGGCAGAGAATTCGACACTTTAATGATGGTCTGGGCCTGGCTGGGGCGATGGCACGTGCCATAGGTTCGCCACCACTGACCTAGAGTATCCCTGACAAGTGTTTGTCCAGATGCTGCTTAAGTATTGCTAGTGAGGGGGAGCTCACCACCTCCCTAGGTAGCTGATGCCACCGTTGCACTGTTCCACCCACCAGTGGCTCTCCCTGGAAAAGCGCAGAACATACCCTCCCAGGGAGTGGAAGGCATCATGCGTGGCTCCTGCCTTTGGTCAATTTTGTCATCCCAACCAGTCTGTAAGGAAGTCTAGACTGAAAGATGTATTGTGGATTTACCTGTGGTCTGAGCTGCAAGGCAAAGTGGAGATAAGGAGTCCCCCCTTCCTAGTCTGATGCTGTAATCACTCTGAGGTTGAAAAGTCCCCCAAAAGGTGGCCCCTTTCCCCCATCCAGTCCTTATTATCAGGGGTGCCAGCTCCGGGTTGGAAAATAGCTGGAGATTTGGGGGGATTTGTCGCCTCTGCATTCTGAAACATTTTTTACCTTTGCTTCAAATTAATTTACAAAAAGGCTGGTCTACTTGTGCTATGTATTTCTATGCCAGCTACCAGTATGGGAAACCAGGCAGGATAGGCACAGCATCATGGATTTTGGAATAGACTCTTCATCTAGTTTCTGCTAATTTTCAGAAACACATTCAAGAAACTTTTGATGATTCTGGAAACCTACTGCCCAACCTTCCAAAATCTGGCAACTTTCCCATGAGTTGTTATATCTTCAGAGGTTACATCAACATTGTAGGTCGGGGTGATCATACATTAGAGAGACCTCTTCCAATACTCTGGGAAGCCTCCATAACAGTAGACGAACCCCAGTAGATTTGGTGGGGGGGACCCTACTCCAGTCCTGAGTAATTTAGCTATGGGATAAACCCATAAATCTGACATCAGACTCCAGTTATTGCAAGAATTCACATCTTGATATGATCCTCTGCTGAACACTACACAGAGAATAAACACGTCCCTTTTACAAAAAAATAAAAAAATAAAGATCCAGACATGAAACGTACCGGCGGCAATCTATTAATCCATTCGATACTTTGTTTTGTTTGGGTACAAAATCCTTTCAAGATTATATATATCTCTGCATCTTCTCCACTTGTAACCTTTCTCACTTCTGCCACGGCAGGTATGGATTCTTGCCTTAAGCCAGCAAAAATTAATTTCCTACCACGCGACTGTTTTGCTGTGCTTCTGAAATAAGCATGGGTGTGAATGGGGAGATGGATATGATGGCAGGACAACCGCGGTCTATTTGTGATGACGGAGAGAAGGGCTTCAGATGTCAACCCCGAAATGCTTGGTCCTTTTATTACAAAAATGCTTCCCTCCCTCCCACCCACCACTTGCAACCGCACTGTGTCATTTTCATTCTGATCCCTTTCGTGTTTTGAATTGCTTGCTTTGTCCATTGATGTTTGGGAGAACACAGTGGAGGTGCAATATGGGTAGCAGTAACTCTGATTCAGGGAGCGGCGGTGACTCAAGTGGTTAAGACGCTGAACTGCAGGCTGTGGAAGGTCAGTAGTTCAGCAGTTCAAGACCCGGGTGCCGCAAGACGGGGTGAGCTCCTGTCTCTAGTTCCAGCTCCTGCCAACCTAGCAGTTCGAAAGCAAGAAATTGCAAGTAGATAAATAGGTACCACTTCGTTGGGAAGGTAACAGCGTTCCATGCGCCTTGGTGTTTAGTCATGCCGGCCACATGACCACGGAAACATCTTCGGACAGCACTGGCTCTTCGGCTTTGAAACGGAGATGAGCACCGCAACCCTAGAGTTGGATTCGACTGGCTTTCGAGCAAGGGAACCTTTACCTTTAACTCTGATTCTGTTAGTTCAGATGGAATGGCAAAATTGCAGTTGTTGCTAACTGGAAAGGGGAGGGGCAGGGAATGGCAGAGCCCAAGGATGGGAGGGGAGGGGGGGGAATACTGGAGCTTGCAGGATTGCCCTGCTTGCAAACTGGTCCCTTTGGCAAGGCAGTCAGTGGCTAAGGGCTAGCTGATGGATCAGTGTAGGAGCTGTCCAACAGAGATCAAAAACTGGGCGAGTAGACAAGAAGAGTTGGTTTTCATACTCCACTTTTCACTACCCGAAGAAGTCTCAGAGTGGCTTACAATTTCCTTCCCTTCCTCTCCCTACAACAGACATCCTGTGACTGACCCAAAGCTGGCTGCATGGGAAGGAGCGGGGAATCAAATCTGGTTCTCTAGATTAGAATCTGCCACTCTTAACCACTACACCAAACTGGCTCTCAAGAAGCCAGGAAAGATCCCAGAGAGTTAGAAAAGAATGTAAGAATATAAGAAAAGCATGGCTCATCCAGTCCAACACTCTGTGTCACGCAGTGGCCAAAACCCAGGTGCCATCTGGAGGTCCACCAGCAGGGCCAGAACTCCAGAAGCCCTCCCACTGTTGCCCCTCAAGCATCAAAAATACAGGGGATCACTGCCCCAGACACAGTGCTCCATCCATACCTTGAGGCCAGTAGCCACACATGGACCTCTACTCTTACTTGGTAGCAAAGGTCATGGCTCAGTGGTAGAGCATCAGCTTGGCATGCTAAATGTCCCAGGTTCAATCCCTGTCATCTCCAGTTGAAAGGACCAGGCAGTTGGTGATGTGAAAGGCTCTGATTGAGACCTTGCTCTTGCCTTTTAACCTTCTACATGCCAAGCAGATGTCCTGCCACTGAGCCATAGCCGTCACCTAACAGGTCTGCATTGTCTATGCTGACAGGAATCATCTCTTCAGTTGTCAAATCGGGGTCTTTCAAATCAGCTCCTGCTTGATCCTTTTAGCCAGCAATGCCAGTGTTTGAGCATGGGACCTTCTGCATGCCAAGCAGACGCTCTACCACTGATTCACAACCCACCCCTGAAGTTCAATCAGGTCAGATAGGATTTCCAAATGGTTCCCTCTAGATGTGGGCTCGCAGTTTGTTCTTTTTTCCTTTAAACCACCTTGATCATCCTTGGGGGGCACCAAGTTGCAATACAGATTCCATCCCACCGCCGCGCCTTTATGCTGGCCCGCTTAAATGCATTTCCAACTATGGTAACGCTGGGCAGATTTGGAGGCTTACCTTACTCAGATCGCCTCTGTTTGTGCAACTCTGGCAAAATTGAAACTTTAGACCATCTGATGTTTCGCTGTCCCCATTGGACTCAAGATAGAGGGATATATATCATTCCTATTCTTACGAAGATGAATCTTCCCTCGCAACCTTGGGTGCTTTCAGTATTGTTATCTGATTCAAATGCCGATGGACTGATAACAGCTAACGTGGCGCGGTTCCTGGCTAAGGTTGCCGCTCTCAAGAAACACTGAAAGCTTTATCATCTTTGCAAACACCTACACCGATTTTTAATCTTCGGAGGATTTTAGTTAGTTGGCTCCGCCCCAAGTGTAGTTAGGTTCTTTTAATTCTCTGGGCTATGCCTGGGTTTTATATGTTTACTGATTGTGACTATGTACTTGTCATATTTTATGTCAATTTTATGTACCTATTTTACCCCTTTTGCATTCTCTTTTGGTCAAGACTTTGGTCATATAGACCCATAATAAGTAAATTGACATTTCTGGTTTCTTGCTGAAGAAAAGCAAGCTAATATGTCAGAAACCACCCTCCTCTGAGAATGACAGCCGACAGATGGATCCACACCCGTGTTGTTGTTTTTTTTAATCATGTTCTAGGACTTAAGAAAGTTCAAGAAAAATCCTTCAATATGGCAGCTTCATCCCCCAATTTACAATTAGCATTACTCACGATGCGAATTAACGTTAAACACATTAACACGACACGGCTATAATAAATCTTAACTTGTGTTCGAGTAGGAAGATCATCAACTCTTTATGCCAATCAGATTTTCTGTGTATTTATAGCCCGCTCTAATCCTTAGTCATTAATTTTCCATGCTACAGATCTGGATGTAATTAAGAACAAAGTATTGTTGCGCATGTGGCTGAGAAAATAACACGTTGATGTGATTGATTGCGTTTCTGTAAGCAGGGCATGCTTGACGCTCACCAATGGTAATTCATTCAAATGCTCAGTAATTAAAGTTTTATGCAACAAGATAAACTTTTAATGGGATCCTCCTGAACGCAGGATGTCAAGAACATTGGAAAAGTCACGCAACTGGCGGAGGAAGCCATACTCTGCAATCCCCAAACTGCTTTTCCAGAAGAACCAATTTTCAAAATACAGAGTGTGCTGAATATTATTTACTGGGGCGGCAGGGTGTGTGTGTGTGAAACTCAAGCGGGAGGTAATCCTATCTGCTCCCCATTGCGGAGCCGGAGCATCCAAGCCCAACCACTCACCTAAGGAACCAGCTGCAGCAGTATCTGGGAGCTGCTCTCAGGCTCAAGCATTTCCCAGCATGCACCACCATGACCAGGCCCCAAGAACTTCCTGGGGTGGGCCCTGAGTGGTTCCCATTGTGCACCAGACTTCCTGGGGTGTGGTCACCTGTGCAGCTGGGCCCTGAGTGGTTCCCATTGTGCACCACTGCGGTGGCCAGGCCCCGAGCAGCTCCCAGCACGTGCTGTTGCCATGGCCACGTCCGGAGAAGTTCCCGGCATCCATCATGGCTGAGCCCAGAGAGACTCCCAGCACCCATCACTGTGGCCAGGCTCCAGGGCTGCACTGCACCTGCCACTGAGCTCCAACTCAGTACTCAGCCACCATAGAAGCAAAGTAAATTTTTATTTTACTTTGGGGGAAATTTAAATAAACATTTCAGATTTTTCTGCAAACCTGGGGAATCCCTCAAGTTTGCTGAAAAATCTTTTTTAGCATCCGTGTAGTCCCAATCTGTGGATTTAGGTATCCACAGATGGGGGTCACAGGTCACTAAAAGTATATAGACACTGGTAAGAACTGTAAAATTATGCTCTTCAAATGCCATAGAGTATCCACATTAAAAGTAACAACAAACTCTTCTGTTGATAAAATATCTCCTTTGGATTCCAGATGTCCAAGTGACTGCTGGGCCACTCAATCCCCTTCCTAAGTTCAATGGGGGTTACTTTCAAATAAACATGCATAGGATTAAAACTTCAGATTGCACACAAGGAAACAGTAAAGAAAGATCCCGTGTGACCCCATCCTAAGCCTTTCACAAAAAATGCCTGTATGTCGTGACGTCTGAAAATCTCAGTGCCACTCCCAAAATCGCAAGTATTCTGACTGAATGCTTGGAAATGCTTCGTGGCCATTTGTGAGTTTTTTATGAGACATTTGCAAGCCTGTACAGTAAGGCTGCGGTCTCACACACACTAAATAATCCACTTTTAACCCACTTCCAATGAACTTTCCAACTGGATTTTGCCAGTTCTGGGATGATTCCGCACAACTGCTTGCCCCGGCATCAGCCCCCACAGAAAATCGGAGCTGCTGCTTGATTCCCCATCTGAAAATCCGGGGTGGACATTTAACCCGCAGTTTATCTGCTTTCCCTCGGATTTCCCAGCTACTGGATTTTCACGGATCTTTTTCTCTGTTCGGCTCTCAGGTCGGGGTTTTAAGGTGCGAAATCAATGGATTCGCGGCAAAACGTCCCTCCCAATTCCTGCCCCCTTGAGTTTTGCATCCCAATGTGTACGCCCATCACCGCCTCCTCACCTAGACCCCCGCCCACCCCATTCCCTGTGCCTGTTGGTTGCAAAAGGGAGGAAAAAGAAGGAAGGGGGCAGATGGGAGGGGCAATGCAGTTAAGGGAAGGAGGGAGGACAAACGCTCTTAATTAAACTCATTTAGCAAAATGAAAGAGAACGGGAGGGGGGAGTCTCTCTTCGGAGTCCCCACCCACCCTGCTAGTTTCCTGGGGGCAGACGGCTAAAACTGAAGGATGGCTGCGGACTGCTCAGGCTTAATTTAGAGGATCTTACTTCTGGGGAGACCCACTAAGAGGCTTGGACTCTGAAGTAGGAGACTAATGCGGAAACCAGTTATCAGACCCAGCACAATTCAACTCGCGGAGAACCAGAGGCAAGTCCCTAATGCAGAATCACCCCAGTTCACACAGAAAACTCCACTTGGAAAGTGCACTGAAAGTGGGTTGAAAGTGGATTATTTAGTGTGTGTGACCACGGCCTAAATTACTCTTCCCAGGCTCCTCCAGCGTGGCTTCCTACCAGAATTGGTGGGAATGGTAGTTTCCACATCCTTCCAAACTGAATCGAGTGGCTGAGAAAATGGCATTTCCTTGGAACTCCAACAAGCCATTGGATTCCGAGTATGCTCTGAAAGCAGCGAACAGCTGGATAGTGAGGTGATGCTGGATGCCTCCAGCTGTTTGGATGCTCAAAAGGTCACTTATTTTAAATCACAGAATTATCATGGGAGAGTATAGGATGCACAGTGGACATTGCAAAGAAGGGCAAATTTGCAAGCATTGTAGTCTCATCATCTAAGAGCTCCTTCCTCTAAAACCATAAACTTGCTTGCTTTGATAATAAAGCCATAGCCTACAAAATCTCCTGCATTCTATGCTGGCTGGAGGTGATAGACGTAACCTGCGGCATCGACAGCACAGACGCGCTCGAATCCCAGGCACCCGTCGTTGATGTGACATTCGTCTCCTGTATTGACACCTGGATTATTTGATTGATTCAAGCATCGGCTGATTCTACAGCACAGTCAGTACCACAAAGGGTAGCTTTTGAATGGGAAGATCTTTTTCAAGCCATCTCCATGGAGAGTTAGCAAACCCAGATCCATAACATTTGAGAAAATTGAAATATCGGAAGCTTTGGGTTTGCCAATGCATGTCGCAACTTGGCTGTCCATGTTAATTACTATCTGTGAAAGGATCTCTGTCCAGAAATGTTATAATATAATTAGGCAATTAGATGTCCCGTGGCACCATGATATCATTTCCCCCGAAGACAGCACTTTTTGAAAGTGACATTTTGGAGAAGGATTTTTCTTTTTAATTACATGGACACGTGCTATTGTTACGTCAGGGTTCTGGGAGCCATGAGTAGGCCAATCACCTACGGCTATCTCCTGAATCTGGAGTCTCCAGCCTTTCTGAGCCTCGTGGGTGCATTTGGAATTCTGATACGTGGTGGTGGGCACAGCCACAAAAGGGCTGCCACAGGAGCCACACACAGAGAGGAGACCCAAGTGCAGGGGAGAAGAGGGGTAATTTTTAAAAAAACACTCGGAAAGAGCAGTGAGAGAGAATAATACCAATACCGGCTGCCACTGAGATAATCGTATTTTAATCTGCATGGTCAATCAGATCTCCAGTGGCCAATCAGAAGCCCTGCTAGGCAAAAGCCCCACCTGGCCCCACCCATCTTTTAAAAACACTTGGCAGGTGCCAAGAAAGGTGTTGGTGGGGGCCCATGTTTCCCGTGAGCACTACTCTGGGGACCCCTGGCCGAAAGACTGACTGGCAGGATCCCCACGTGTCCCTGGTGCTGAGATGAGCAAGTGCCAATCTAGAGTAGGAAATATATTTTGGAAAGCAGCTATGTTAAGGTCAGAGTCAGAAATCCAGGGCAGGAATGCCACACCAGAGTTCCAGTTTGAGGAATGCCCGTGACTCAGAGGCAGAGCATGAGTTTGGCATGCAGAAGGTCCCAGGTGTAATCCTTGGCATCCCCAGTTGAAACCAGAATAAATTAGTAGGGGGTGGGGAAGACCTATGCCTCCCAGCCCAAGAAAGAAGAACCCACGTTGAAAACTGAGATTTCCAAAGTGAACTGCTTCAAAATACAGTTGTTCACACAATCTGGTGGCATCCTTAGCAGCAATTTTTGAGTGAACAGCATGTTGATGGATTGGAGAGATGTTTCAAGGAGGTCTCCCGTCCATGTACTTGCCAGGGTCAACTTTGCTTAGCTTCTGAGATCTGACGAGATCAGGCTTGCCTGGGCTATCCAGGTCAAGGTGAGATGTTGACATCTTGAATGACTCTCTAGAGCCTTTTGATTGGTCAGCAGCAGGATGTGGGTGGAGAGAGAGAGAGTATATCCAATCAAGGCCACAGCCCAGGGTGGTTGTAACATTTTTCTCCATGTGTCACTTTCACAACATCAAACTGTGCCCCATAGCTGCAGTTTGCCCCATTGGGGCAAATGTTCCAGTCATCTACCTGTTGCCTATATAGTTTGTCCAGTGGGGGCAAAGAGAAGCTACAAAGGGCAGGGAAGTTGCTTAAGATGGTGAAAATGACTCTGGAGAAATGTGTTTTTATTTATTTGCCCCCCCCCCAAGTTGGAATAACGAGGCAGACTATTGGGCCACTTCATTAGCTGACAACTTTAACTGGAACAAAAATGGCAAGGGCACCACAGTTATGTGGTATGGTCAAGCCTAGGAGTCTAAGACCCCTCCCTTACCTCACGGTATAGGGCGAGCCACCCTGCCCCAAGCGGGAGCCATCAGCGGTGGCTCCTGCCTGGCTGGCTAGCCATTGCAAGACCACCCCATAGCTCCATCCCCCGAGCCGCTAGGCTCAAAGGGAGGAGCCAATCAGGGCGGCCTTGAAGGCAGTCTGTTTTCCCCGCCCCGGGCCGCAAGGCACAAAGACTGTACTTACCAGACCCCTTCAAGCCCAAATAATGGGCGTCAGCTGGTCCTCGCCGGGTCGCATTCTGTCTACCGCATAGAAAACCTGCCTAACCAAAGTGACCAACCTGCCTAACACAGCCCACCCATACAAAAAACACCTTCGCCACCACTGCAGTGCAAGGTAGGCAGAAACACCCCCTCCCAGTGCCAATCAGGAAGGGGTGAAAAATTCCTACCCGGCCCCCAAAACCGGGCGACCAGCAAAAGCCTGCACTAACCACAGGGCGGGAGGGTGGGCCGAGGATCGCGAGGGACTACTGTCGAGGAGAGGAGGGGCTGTGCTTTTAAGCCCTACGTCCCCTCCCTCCTCGAATACCCGTATCAGTCGCTCTTTGGCGCCTAAACTGAGCCCGCCTCTTCCAGCTGGGAGGCAAAGGCACCTCCCCAGCCCAACGGCCGCAAAAGCCGAGGGCCGTTTGATCCGTGTTCCTTAGGAAATGTATATGCTGCTTCTCCAGCTTCCAAGTTGCAACAGGAGCATAAAATGATAGAAATACATACAAAATTGCCCGTACGGTAGTGGAAAGTGCCGTCAGGTTGCAGCCAACTTATGGCAACCACATAGGATTTTCAAGGCAAGAGACAAACAGGGTTGGTTTGCCCTTGCCTGCCTCTGCATAGCAACCCTAGACTTCCTTGGTGGCCTCCCATCCAAGTACTGACCAGGGCTGACCCTGCCTAACTTCTGAGATCTGATGAGACCAGGCTAGCCGGGGCCATGCAGGTCAGTGCAATTGTCCATGTAGCAAAAGCAATTAAAAACAAGCCAGGGCCTAAGAACAACCCCTGGGCTTCCTAATAACTGTGTCCCCCCCAACCTTTGCATGCTGTGTCCCCCAACCCAAATCCTGCCCCCCTCTGCTATTGCTTTCTAATGGTTGAAAACACTTGTCAGCATCTCTCAGCAGCAAGTCTAGTTCTGCCTCGGGATCTTTTGTGAGACTGGTGCAAACTCTGCTCTCCCTGAATGATGAAGATGAAGAAGAGAAGAGAGATTGAATTTTATACCCCACCCTTCATTACCTGAAAGAGTCTCAGAGCAGCTTACGATCTCCTTTCCCTTCCCCTCACCACAACAGACACCCTGTGAGGTAGGTGGGGCTGAGAGAGCTCTGAGAGAACTGCCCTGAATGAACTTGTGACTGGCCCAAGGTCACACCAGCAGCCGCATGTGGAGGAGTGGGGAATCAAACCCGGTTCTCCCAGATTAGAGTCCACGCTCCTCATCACTACACCAAACTGGACAATTGACAGGACTGAGCATCTCATTCACTCCTAGAACTGATCATTTCCCCAAGGAAGGGGGAGCAAATTCATTATGGAAATACCAGCAGGTCCTGAACCATCCCGGCACACCAATCAAATATTTTAATCCTTTTTCAATAAAGCACCTTCTCGCCTGCTCATGAATCAACCCTCGTTTTATACGGCCGCGGAATTGAAACGAGCAGCACCAACGAGATCGTCGTCAAGATAGCAGACCTCATTCACTGCTGCAGTGCTAACGTTCTCTTTTTAATTCGAAAGATACAGTCCTGTTGGTGGGCGGTAAGTAACGAGTGACGGACCCTTTCCAAAAAGTCAAGTGTCTGATTCCTTGGGGGAGGTGGGTGGACGGTGCCGCTTATTCTCTCTCTCAGCCGCATCTCTAAAGTTTCCTAGCTGAATATTCCAAGTTCTTGTGCCAAAGCTGTAATGGTGCATGCCGAAAAAATAATTATCCTGTTTCACTTGACTCTGCATCATAGCTAAAAAGTCAATTAGCCGTGGGAAATGCTATTTTGAAATTTCAAACTGCCACTGCTGGGTAGCATAATGATGTATGGGAGTTTGGAAGTGATGTTACTCTTTCCCCAAGGACATGTTCAGCAGCCCCTTAGAGGCCAACAAGATTTTGGTGGGATACGCTTGCGAGAGTCCACGCTCCCTTCCCTGCCATCTGATGAAGAGAGCTTCAACTCACAAAAACCTATCCCCCCCCCCCCCAAAAAAAAATATCTTGTTGGTTTCTAATATGTGACTGGACTCGAATCTGGTTCTCCTACTGCAGACCAACACGGATGCCCTCCTGAAACTTTCGACAGAGTTTTTCACTCTGCCCCCTCACTGTCTGGTCTTCAGATCCAGGGACTTTTGCTTTGGAGGGCTTTACTGTTTTCACTAAGGGCTTTTTTGGTTGGTTCATTGTTCATTTGGATTAATGTTGACCTGATGATTGACATTCTTTTCTGTTCTTCTTCTCTCTCTCTCTCTCTCTCTCTCTCTCTCTCTCTCTCTCTCTGTGTGTGTGAGTATGTATATTTCTTCCTGTGTGTGTGTGTGAAAAGATGTCAAGTCACTTCGCACTCATCGTGACGCTGTGAATTAATGTTCTCTAAAACGTCCTATCATCAATGGGTTTGCTCAGGTCTTACAAACTGAGGGCCTTTGTGGCTTCCTTGGTGGAGTCAATCCATATCAGGTTGGGTCTTCCTCTTTTCTCGCTGCCTTCAACTTTTCCTTAAGAGTAAATACAAATGGAGAACGCACACCCAAAATGAACTACAAAAAACCGTGTTAAAAAGGCAGTCTTAATACACTCTGTAAACTAACATTACTTCCCACACATTATAATAGCTTGCTTATACATTATAAATCTTTTAACTTTTTGAGGATATGAATCCATACATATGTGATCTAAACAAGTAGTCCACTGACATAAAGAACCCTCAACAAAAAGCTAAACAGTATACAATATCAGTGGGGTATTTTGGTACATTTTTTGTCACAGTCCACACTTCACAATGGACTTTTTAACAACAATCTGCTCTCACAATGAGTTACAAAGAGTTTGTTATAATGCAGAAAGGAAGCCTTTGCTTCTAGCCTAACAGCGATCCAACGGATAGCCAGGGATGTCTCCTTCCATTTCAACTTCCTCTTTTTCAAGCATCGCTTGCATAAACATCCATCAATTCATAAAGAACTTCACTAAAGCTGTTCAGGAGCTGACCTCTACGTCTGAATGGAACAGACCCTTTTGCAGATGAAATCTTTTAACTGGGGTTTAACAGGAATCAAAGGCTTACTTTCTGCATTATAAAGAACTTTTTGTAACTCTAGTACCTCTTGTCATCTCATAACGTAACCAAAGTATGAGAGCCTCAGTTTAGTCATTTTAGCATCTAGGGAGAGTTCAGTCTTGATTTGATCTAAAACCCACTTATTGGTCTTTTTGGTGGTCCGCACTCTATACAACTCTCCAACACCACATTTCAAAGGAACCAACTTTGTTCCTGTCAGCTTTCTTCATTGTCCAAACTTCACATACAATCATTTTCCATTGATTTTCTGTCATATTTCACAGAGTCACAGAATCATGGAGTTGGAAGGTACCTCCAGGGTCATCTATTCCAACCCCCTGCACAATGCAGGAAATCCACAAATACCTCCCCCTCCACACCCAGAAGATGACAAAAAACCTCCATGATTGCTTCCTGGCCCCAAAGTGCCAATCAGCATTTCCCTGGGTGTGTAAAAAAGGGCCACAAGAACCAAGCCCTGAGGCAACCCTTCCTGCCCTCCCTCTCATGATCTGCCTAAGTTCACAGAATCAGCATTGCTGTCAGATGGCCATCTAGCCTCCACACCATCCTCTTGATGACAGCCCTTCAAGTACTTGAAGATGGTTATCGTATCACCTCTCAGCAATGCTCCTTCTAAGCTGTGGAGTCTTGTGAGCAAAAATTCTACTTTGTGAGCTACTGGCATTACAGTTGTGAGCGAGCACTCTGGCTACTGCATAAATTAGTTTCTCTGGAGCCCTCCTTCCTGAGCTAAGACAAAAATGTGTGAGCCGGAGGCTAAAAAACTCTGAGCGAGCTCACACTAACTCAGCTTAGAGGGAACACTGCCTCTCAGTTGTCTCCTCTCCAGGCTAAACATACCCAGCTCCCTCAACCTTTCCTCATAGAACTTGGTCTCCAGACCCCTCACCATTTTTGTTGCTCTCCTCCGGACACGTTTTTATCCCAACTTCCTGTCACGAAGCTCAGGGTGGTTTACCTGGTTCTTCCCTGCTCCATTTTAGTCACACTACAACCCCATAAGGCGCTGAGAGAAAGTGAATGGTTCAAGGTCACCCTCTCCAAGCTTCATGGCAAGGCCGGGGTCTGAAGCTGGGTCTCCTTGGTCCTTGTCCAACATTCAGATCATTCCTATCACATTGGCTTTTTCATGCTTTGCGTGTGTTGATTGGAATACAAGCCACTGCGACTAATTGTGTTCATTTGAAAGGCAGGCCACAAGCATTTCACATAAATAAATGTTGATACAAATAACTAAATGGCTGGAAATGAAGCACGGAGAGAAACCAACAACATTAAAGTCATTAGTGCCGAGATGGTACAGTTGAATATTCAGCCGCCTGTTACTCCAGTCCTATACACAAGCTGATGCTCTCCATTTCAATAGGGCTTGTTTGTAATAAGCACCAGAAAGCCAGTGCGGTGTAGTGCTGAGAGGGTTGGACTAAGGCGGAGGAAACCTGGGTTCATATCCAAAGAACCCTCAAGGTAGCAATCGCTTCAATAACATTGATTGGATGTGTGGGATCGTGTAAGTATTGGGAGTTCTGTGAAGATTGTTAAACCCAATCCTATTTAGGCTTTGCCTGATCTCTCTGCATTGTATCCAGCATGGGCTGCTGATCAGAGCGGTTTAGAATTTCTCACCCCTACCATCTGGATCCCCAAATCCTCGTTTTGATATTTTGCATCTCCTCCACTCACATCAAACTTGTGACGCTTTTATCTTCATGCCATTTTCTGTCTGTGCACTGAGCTTTTTCTTATGAAGTAATCATATTTTCCACTGTTATTCGTGAATCATCAAGGGGGCACTACACATGGAATGCCTATGATGAGCATTGCACTTATTTATTTCAAAATATTTATACCCTGCCTTTGTTCTGCACTACAGGACTTGAACAAGACAACAACAGTCAGCCATAAAAATTCAAACTGCAATATATACTACAAAAACAGCCTCTTTAATCTCTCAGTCAAAAATTAAACACATGCTCTTTAAAATAAAGTATTCTATTTGATTTATGGAAAATGTGAAGAGTGGATATCTTTTTCACCACTTCAAGTAGGCTGTTCCAAAAAAACAGGAGCAGTGACAGACATTTTTTGTAGGCATAAAGTCTCAGTCAACTTACGGTGACCTTGTAGGGTTTTCAAGGCAGGAGACAAACAGATGTGGTTTGCCATTGCCTGCCTCTTCATAGCAACCCTGGGTTTCCCATCCAAGTACTAACCTGGGCTAGCCCTGCTTAGTTTGGTGTAGTGAGAGCCAGTTTGGTGTAGTGGTTAGGAGCACAGACTCTAATCTGGGAGAACCGGGTTCAATTCCCCACTCCTCCACCTGCAGCTGCTGGATGACCTTGGGCAAGCCATAGTTCTGTCAGAGCTGTTCTTGAAAGAGCAGTTTCTGTCAGAGCTCTCTCAGCCCCGCCTACCTCCCAGGGTGTCTGTTGTGGGGAGGGGAAGGGAAAGGAGTTTGTAAGCCGCTCTGAGACTCCTTCCAGTAGTGAAGGGCGGGGTACAAATTCAATCTCCTCTTCTTCTTCTCTTCTTCTTCATCTGAGGTCTGATGAGACTGAGCTAGCCTGGGCCACCCAGCTCAAGGCAAAAATGGCTGAACCAAAGTAAAATAAAATCCTCACTGCCCTGGTGGCAAATCAAACTAGTTGACAAAAATAGTTTAAAAACAAAAACAAAATGGGGAGTGTTCTATCAACTCCAATGGCTGGCGGCCTCTCTGCCGCTCTGGCGCAATAGCTTTGGGTCCCTTTGAAGCACTGGCGCGGCATGACACAGTAATTGTTAGCACCCCTAATTTCTTTCATCACTGGTGCAGTGACTCATTGGAATGGGGGGGGGCAATAGAATCAACAGCTGCAAATGGCCCAAAATGATCTCCAAAAAAGAGCTGCCTTGGTGAATGGTGATATTAGGTTTTCAAGCGCATCCGATGCCCTTCAGGTGCACCCTATTAAACCGAATGAACAATAAACAAAAGCTTAATGATTCCTGTTTGCACTGAAAACGATGCCAGGGTTATAAATGTTTCTGTTACATAGTCAACGGGGAACTTTGAAACTGCTCCCTTTTACTGTTATGGACTTAACAGCCTTCCCCGCTGTTATCATCTGCTCTTCTGACATTATCCCGAGGTGGGTTTCCATCAAAGCTAATAGATGAGTGGGCATTTATCCTGTGGTGGCTGTCTTTCACAACTGCCTGGAACACCCATTTCTCATGCCAACCGCTAACCATTCACATATGTACATGTATTTAAACTTTATGTATGAAATATACCCAGTGGGACAAAGTTATATTGGCCAAGTCACAGCAGTGCAGGAAGGTCTGTTAAGAATATCAAGACTCCGGCCTAGTGAATTGTCTTATTCTCCCCTGGCAAAGTAAGCTATCTTATTAAGAACCTAAGAAGTGCTCTGCTGGATCAGATCAGTGGTCCATCTAGTCCAGCATCCTGTCTCAGAAATCAGAGAGGCCTCCCCCTGATGTTTCTTCTAAGCACTAAAATCCAGAGGTTGGCTGCCTGTGGAAGTGGAGGATAACTTCAGTCATCAAGGTGAATAACTCTTGATGAACCTCTCTTTCATGAATTGTCTAATCCCCCTTTAAAGCCATCTGTGCTTGTGGTCACTATTTGTGAGTGTCCCTCTCCCAAAAAAGACAGCTCTGTCTTCTATCTCAGCCCTACTACAAACAGAACAGCAGTTAAATGCCAATCAGAACAAAGCTGTCGAACCAAATGGACAAGTCAACCAAAGGCACAAGTAAGTAAACGGGGGGGGGGGGAGTGGCCGGGGAAGGTGCCGTGTCATCTGACACTGGTTCCCTATGTGGGCAATACTGCCCCCTGGGGGGTGCTGGAATGTTCCAGGTGCAGATCCACAAACTGCATCTTTTTGTCCACTTCTTGAAGGTAGATATCCGGGGGAGGTGGCCGCTGAGTAATTATTTTTTCTGAAAAGGGGGCGGTAGGCCAAATAAGTTTGGGAACCTCTGAAGGATACCAGGTAAATCAGGCCAGCTTACCTAAGGGACTGCCTTTCCCCATATGTTCCCCCAAGAGCACTACGGTCAGGGGCACAACATCCTTTGGTTATTCCAGGCCCCAAGGACATCAAGTTGGCTACAACCAGGGCCAGGGCCTTTTTGGTGGTGGCTCCTATCTGGTAAAATGAGCTCCCGGAGGAGATCCGGGCCCTGAGGGACCTTATGCAGTTCCGCAGGGCCTGTAAGACGGAGTTCTTCCACCAGGCTTTTGCATAGGAGCCGCCACCACTACTGTACCACCACTGAGCTGCCATCTTTGACGGTGGATTCTATCAGGATGTGAGCTGGCCCTGGAAAGACGACCAGACAACCTGAAGAACTGGTTATGAAAGGACGACAGTACCATCTGGAACTTATGCTGATGGGTTATGCTGGTTTGTGGAACCCTATCTTGGATTGATAAGAGCTTATTATTTAGAGCACCGACACTTTGTTTGTAATTGACTGTTTTATTCTGTTTTTAGTAGTTGTATCATGGCATATGCCTCTTGTTAGCCGCCCTGAGGGGAGGGCGGGATATAAATTTAATAAATAAATAAATAAATTGTAAGCAAAGCAGGGAATCTTGGCTCATCTAGGTGTGTAACCTTGGTCAGGATTACTGCCCCATGTGGGTGTGGTTCCACTCTAATATCACCAAGCAAGGTGGGCAGTATAAGAGGACAGGAGAAGACAGGGTTGAAGAAGGAGGAAGAACAACGCCAAAGCTGCATCTGTCCTTCTATGATCTGATAAACAACATTCCCACTGAGAAACTGGCACGGAAACAAACCATTCCTCTTAGCAGCCTCGATTCTTTGCCTGCCAGAAGTTCCACCAGCCAAGGTCTTCCTTTCCTTGTATCCCCTTAGAAGCTGATTGATTCACAGATCTTGAGCAGCAGAAGATTCTTGCTTCTTAATTTTTTTAATGCAAGGGCTAAAAACACTGAGACAAATTTTGCAGTTGCTAGAGTAAACTTAGGATCCTTATCGCTGAGCAAAAGAGCCAAGGTTTCCAGAGTGTAGGGGGACGGTCGGTTGATTAATGGCTTAATATAGTGATCCCTTATGTTCTCAAAGAACCCGCATTCAAGCAGGGCATGGAAGGATGTATCTATCCTATTAAGGCCACAAAGGCAGATTTTGTCTGAACAGGGCCATTCAAAAATCTCCCCTGTAAAACAATTGTAGGTTTCAATCTTCAATCTTGCAAACAAAAAAGCTCTACAGTAACATGGGATGGTAAGATAGTACATATGGGGAGGGGAAAAGATCTTGGGAAAGAAAGACTAACAGATAGAGGTGAGCAAACTCTGTGAGCTCTCAGGATCAGACTACGATAATTGACTTCTAGGACATGCTTTTTGATCAGAGAAAATGCTTTGGATTTGCCCATCTCAAAAGTATCATTAATCGACATTCCAACTTTCATCCGAGTCGATTTGTGGATATCTTAATTCAGAGCAGCTAACAAACCATCTTCAGCACAGAGCTGTTTTAATTTCAGTTTTAAGGCATAAAGCCATGCTCGGGCTTCCAAGGATATCTGTCCGAATTCTACCCGCAATACAATGTTTGACACACAGCAGGGAATATTCAGTAGTTTCGTTAAAAATTGGGCTAAGGGTTGATTGATGTTATCAGAAATAGCTTTAATCAAAATAGCTGAGCCGTAAAGGATGAGGGGAACCACTTTCAAATTAAAAGCTTGCACCGCTCCAGGAATGTATTTCCTCACCCCTTATTATGGAAGAACCTATTTATGGTGCCTGCACATGGTTTTGCTTTATTAAGTGCTGCTCTAAATTTGGGGGTCCAAGACAGAGCTGCTTTAAACAAAATCCCCAAATAGGAGAAAGTCCTGACTTTCTCAATATTAGACCCATTGATAGACCATTGAGACAGGTGCCATTTTCTAGTCCTGGTGAAAACTAGGATCTTAGATTTCGAATAGTTAATCACCAGGCTTTCTCGAGAGCAATAATGAGAAAAAAGGCCCTTTGCATCCCAACACTAGTTTGGGGCAAGATCACAGCATCATCTGTGCAGAGAAAAATAGGCACCCAAAACTCAGCTAATTTTGGTGGGTGGCAGCAGCCATTAAAGAGCGTTGCTACATCGTTTAAATATAAATTAAACAAAAAAGGCTCCAGCAAGCATCCCTGTCATACTCTCTTTTCCAAATTAAATGGATTTGTTAAATTCCCATCATACCCACATCATACTTGGGCAGTCAAACCCGAATATAATAGTTGAATGAGTCCTAGGAGTCTTTTGTCCATAGTAGTTTGACAGAGGCTGATTTCGCACTAGAGCTGCCTCGATGTTGCGCTGCCGTTTGCCCCAATACTATTGGTCAATTTCACACCTGAAGCTGCAGGGCTACATTTTGACTCGCAGCTTCGCCCAATTTCCCCCGCAATTTTGTGATTTTTGAGGATCATGAAACTGCAGAGGAAATCGGGCGAAGCCGCGGGTCAAATGCAGCTCCACGGCTTCTAGTGTGAAATTGACCAATGGTATCAGGGCAAACGGAGGCACAACATTGAGGCAGCTCTAGTGCGAAATCAGCCTAAATTTGTTCCACAATCTGGGGCAATTTATAGAATAAAAGGCCCCCTTGAGGTCAATAAAATATGCATATAGACGAGCCCCTCCCCCTTAAAGGGTGAGTATTTCTTAGCCAGGTGATAAAGAACTAGGCAATGGTCAACCAAGGTCTTAAGATCATGTTGACCTAAAAATATAGGCTTCCCTTCCCATTCTTTTTTTATTTTGTGCCATCAGGCCTGGCAAAGAGTTTTGGGGAAATCAAAAGTTTGCACCCTGTTAGTATCATTGAGTTGGTCCTAATAAAAGGCATTTCATGGATTGGGTTCCCGGATTCTTTCCAGCCTTTGAGGTATGCAAGAACAATATCACTCCTTGGGACAAGATCATTTTCCTACACAGACCCAAGGAAAGACCCAGCTCTCCCTTAGGCAGTTGCCCTTCCTGGTCAATGTTTTTCACATTTCCTATTGAAAATATTTTTTATTCCTTGGCTCCATCATTGACCAAAAGGGAGACTGAAACCAAGGAATCAGAAGGAGACTGAAACTGGGAAGGGGGCAGCCATGACGGAGCTAGAGAAGATCCTGAAGTGTAAAGATGTGTTGCTGGTGACCAAGATTGAGATCATTCATGCCATAGTATTCCGAAGAAGAAGAGGAGGAGGAGGAGGAGGAGGAGACTGGATTTATACCCTGCCATTCACTCGGAGTCTCAGAGCGGCTTACAAACTCCTTTCCCTTCCCCTCCCCACAACAGACACCCCGTGAGGTAGGTGGGGCTGAGAGAGCTCTGACAGAAACTGCTCTTTTTCAAGAACAGCTCTTATCAGAACTACGGCTTGCCCAAGGTCATCCAGCAGCTGCAAGTGGAGGAGTATGAAATCAAACCCGGTTCTCCCAGATTAGAGTCCATGCACTTAACCACTACACCAAACTATGTATGGGTGTGAAAGTTGGACAACGAAGAAAGCTGACAGGAAGAAAGCTGATTCGTTTGAAATGTGGTCTTGGAGGAGAGCTTTACAGATACCCTGGACTGCCCAAAAGTGAAATGAGTGGGTCATAGAAAAAAGCAAGCCTGAACTCTCCCTAGAAGCTAAAATGACTTAACTGAGGCTATCGTACATTGGCCACATTATGGGAAGACAAGAGTTACTGAAAAAGCAATCATGCTAGGAAAATTTGAAGGTGGTATTAAAAGGAGAAGATCCAACATGAGATGGACTGACTCCATCAAGGAAATCATGGCCCTCTGTCTCCAAGGTCTGAGCAAGGCCATTAACAATAGGACATTTGGGAGGACGTTGATTTATAGGGTCTCCATAAGTTGGAAGTGACTTAACACATACACTTAACACACATCCAAAATACAACCTTGTCTCTTTTTTAAAGCAGTCACTGAGATTTCTTATTATGTTTCCTGGAGCATGGCACTCTTCTCCAACTATAGGAAGCCTTTGGAACCGCTACATTAAAAAATAAAATAAGATATAGACAGCCATCTGGAGACTAATAAAAATGGCTCTGGTAATGGCCAGAAAGCACAAGATGCAGTTCCATTGCCAAAGTTAAACAGGTCTGTTCCCACAAGTCACCTGGACAGGAGACTTCCAATGGGCTGGGGGTGTTAATGAATTATAGCAAAACAAAGCAGGCATCCAGTGGCACTTTACAGATGAACAACATTTATTCCAGGGTGAGCATTTGCAAGACGGAACTTGCTACTTCAGACTGGAAGCTCAGGCCCTTAGGGGCCGAAACGCGTTTGGTCTTCAGTAGGAAAGTGTTGACCCATCATATGTATTAGTATTTGTTAAGTTTTTATAAGTCTGATACTTAGATAAAGATTTTTATCAGTATATGTTTTAACATGTGTACACCCTAATAAATATTTGTACTTTGATAATATACATTGCTAGCTTAGCCCTTTGGTTCGCAGTCTTATCTTGGGTTGAGTTTCTCCCCCCCCCTTTTTCCAGTTTTTGTCACAAAGGTCATCCCAGGCCCGTAGCTACAGTGGGGCCTGGGCCTCCCGACTTAAAAATATATATATATTGAAGAGTCCGGCTCTCTCACAGAGCCACAGCGGGCAGCCTCCGTTGCAGCCAAACCCCTTTGCACCTCTCCAGCCACTTCTTTCACCTCCACTGCGCCTGTCCCCGCCTCCTTCCCTCCCTCCCTCCGGCCCATGGCTGGGTCACCCGCAGCTGTGAAGATGCAGCCTCGGCTTTGCCAGTTCCCATGGCCTGCAAGAACGGCGGCAGCAGAAACAGCGGCTGCGGAGTCAGAACCCCAAGTGTTATGCTTTCACCCTGTTCCTCGGGCTGTGGCTGCAGAGCACTCCGGCAGGCAGCATGGACCAGTCCCGGGGGGGGGGGGAGGATCACTGTAATGATTCCTTGTTATATATATGTGTGTGTGTGTCGCTTTAAAAGTTTGGTTGCATGGCGGAGAGATAGTCTAGAGTGGTTGAAACAGGCAAGTGTGTGTGATTGGTGATTGGCAGAAAGGGGGAGGGGTTTTGGAAATGATTCTGAGTGGATGAAAATGTGTGTCTGTCAGGGGTTACAGTTTTAGACAGTTGAAGACAGTTAAGGAGTTAAGGGGTTCGTTCTGAAGTCTGGGAGAGAAGCAGTTTTTGTGTGTGCTTAAGAGTTAGTTCTGTGTATGAAGAAAAGTTGAATGTATATGAAACAAGAAAGTTAAGTTAAAGAGAAAAATAAAAAGTCTGAGTGACAGGCTAAAGTGAAACAGTAAACGTACTTGGCCTTAAGGAAAAAGTGTTACAAAGTTACATGCCAAGATCCCTGACAGTGAGAGAGAAAAGTGTGTGAAATATCAAAGCAATTGTTTAGTATTTACCCATTCCTAGTTACAGTGTACTACCATATTATTTACGAATTATATCAATAAATCTACTTTTATTTAAGATACCAGTTCTGAAAGAAATACTTCCCAGGACCACATTAGTACCTCGACCACCTTAAAAACTCGACCTACCTACCCAGTGATAGAAATATTAACCCTGCTGAAAAAAAAAAAAAACCTTTGGAACGAGGCCGCCCTCCCTTTCCCCGCTTCCCCCCCCCCCCGCTGTACTTCTGGATGGGAACCACGGTGCGTGCGGGCTGCACAACGTCTCCCTTGGGGTTGCTAGAGAAGTCCGCCAAGGTGGCTTCCAAGGCAGGGATGAGGAGGTTGGAGGAGGGGGAAATTGGTGGCGGAACTCTCTGACTCATGGTTGGGGGGGCACATTGGGTGGGCAAGTTGTCGCCGCCCAGCCGAGTTGCCAGCTCACCAAACTCAGCTGCCTCTCTGCAAAGTGTGGCCCGAGAAAATGCACTCCAAACTGTCCGCCCTACAGCGCTGAGCACCTAGCGGGCTGACTTAGAGCTCCAAGCATTGTGCTTGCACCCTGCTCTCTCAGGCAGTTGGTTGCAGAGCCAGCCCGGCAGGCAGCATGGAGCAGGTGGGGGGGAGGCGTGCCCTTGAGCTCCTGCGAGGGAAGGAAGGGCTGCCCCAAAGAGCCCTAGCACAGAGGAAGAGCTGGGAGGTAGGGGTGCCCAGCCCTGTAGGGGCCTGATACACTACACCCCCTAAATCCTAAAATCCTGGCTACGGGCCTGGGTCATCCTGGAATAAATGTTGTTCATCTTTAAGGTGCCACTGGACTTCCGCTTTGTTTTGGAAACTGCTTTGGAACTGCCTGTTGGAGGTCCTGAGTTCCTTGGAGATAGAACAAGGCTGAAGACAAATCACGTCTCCATGTCAGCTCACTATGGTAGTGTGGGTATCAAGGTGAGCACATTTTGCTTGTGTTCTAGAAAACAAAGTTAGGTGGTACATTCTCTGGACTGACCCCAGCTAGCCATTTGAGATAATGAGAAGCTGCACTGATCTGAAAAGGGTCAATTTGATGCTCGGGTTTTGTAACACTGCAATTAGCCAGAAAGGAACAAGACAGAGATAAGAAATTGCAAGTTATTTGCATATAAAGTGAAATAGGGACTGCCCCTTTCTGAAAGTAGAGCATACCACATCTTTTAGGATTGTCGCCTACGGCCCTGGTTATTGTAAGTATTATCTTTGCTTTACTGCCTTGTCTTTCACTTCTGTAATTCAGTTTCAGAACTACTTATGGCATCTTGAGTGGTTTTTGTCGGCATTGTTTTCTCATTTTGCAACCAAGTCCTCTTGCCTTGTTTAGTGGACATCTTGGGCTCTTTGGTGGCCTTGTTACATATATATATATGTATATGTCTCAGTGAGAAAGGTGGACTACGAATAAAATCAGTATATCAACTAGCAAATAAGACGTGCATGCTATGGCTATGACACAGAACACGGGGCACACACTTCTGGGACTCCAGTGCATGAGAAACAGATCTGTGAACATACAAAGCTGCCTTCTACTAAGACAGACCTTCTAGTTTCAAACTCAAAACTGTCCAGTCTAGGACTAGTGAAGGCTCCTCAGGGCTACCGCCTGAGATCCTGTTCAATGGAGATGACAGAGGCTAAACCTGGAAGCTTTGGCATGCAGACCAGGTAGTCTGTCACAGAGCCACAGTTCTAATTTCTATCATATTATTTAAGGGGTTATCTGCACAGGTGTCCCAAGGAAGCAAACTGTCCATGGATCTTCTTGAATTCCTTCCTTCCTTCCTTCCTTCCTTCCTTCCTTCCTTCTCTCTCTCTCTCTCTCTCTCTCTCTCTCTCTCTCTCTCTCTCTCACACACACACACACACACTTGTGTCTTTCTGCAAAGGTTGTAAAACAAAATATTTCAGGAATGCATTGCAATAAAGGTAACAAGGCTATATTACAATGGAATGGGGGGTTTACAATGGAAGGTGTGCTTTACAAAGATTGGAATTATGGACCAAGTTTTGTATGCATTATTTGTTTGCTGTGTGTATTATCCTGCTCCCACCGCATTACTTACATAATACCAATTTTTGCATTGTTTAATATATCCTGTCTAATACTTTTTACTTAATTTAACATTTCTGTAATCCTAGGTCATTGTGTTGCATATTAGTTGCCATGTCATATTGATTCCATTGATTTCACATTGTGTAATCTGCCTTGAGTCTCTGTGAGAAAGGTGGACTATAAAGTACATATACATACATACATACATACATACATACATACATACATACATACATAAAAATGTTGAGTACCGCACATGGTGACCAGGCTAACCCAATCTTGTGAGATCTGGGAAGGTAAGCAGGGTCTGCCCCAGTTAGAACTTGGATGGGAGACCACCAAGGGAGTCCAGGGTCGCAGGCAATGGCAAACCATCTCTAATAATCTCTTGCCTTGAAAATCCTATGGGATTCCCATAAGTTAGCTGCAACTTGACTAGGGTTGCCAGATCTGGGTTGGGAAATTCCTGTAGATTTTGGGGTTAGAGTCTGGGTAGGGTGTGGTTTGAAGAGGGGAGGGACTTCAGCAGGGTATAATGCTATAGAGTCCAGCTTCCAAAGCAGCCATTTTCTTCAGGGGAATTGATGTCTGTCTGGAGACCAGTTGTTTCTCCATAAGATCTCCATCTACCACCCAGAGGTTGGCAACCATAATACCGTCTCCTGACAGCACGTTACATATACAGACACACAGAGAGAGAGCATTTGGAGCCCTGGCCAGAGGCTCCAAGGTTCACAGCGATCCCAAGGGAATGATATGCAAATCCAGGTTTGGTTACAAGGAGATTTTACTAAATGATCAAACTTACAGAAATAACAAGCTAACTCCCATCCACTGGGCTTCACACACACAGCAGAGCTAGCCAAACCGGAGACCCTGATACATAGCTTAACTAAACATTTTATATCCTAACTGCTGGCTACAAGTCAAGACTATCATCAATCAAAGCTGCAGCCCAAACACTGAGAAGAGCCAGGCCGTTATCTTGAACCTGGTACCCAGTAGCAAAAGAAAATAAGTCAGGTTTGTTAGATAAGAACTTGAGAAAATACTAATGAAACCATGCGAGTGTTCTAGTTGCAACTGGAGGTTGCAAAGAACTAAAATGGAGTTACAGGTTTAAATTGTGTTTAAATTGTATTTTATATGAAATTATATGAAATTCCATGTAAGCCACCCTGAGCCTGCCTTGACGTGGAAGGCGGGGTATGAATCAAAATAAATAAATAAATGCATGGTTGAATGGAGTGAGTGTGTGTATGGATGTAATGTATGTATACACATATATTCCCTGCTATCCCCACCATGCGTTCTGTCCTTACCACAACCACCGTATGAGGGAGGTGAGGCTGAGAAATAGCAACTGGCCCAAGGTCACCCAGGGGAGGGATTGTGACCGAGGTCTCCCAGATCCTAATCTGGCACTCCAACTACTTTTTCATCTTTATTTATATTTATTTCATTTATTTATTAAATTTATATCCCGCCCTCCCCAAACGGGCTCAGGGCAGCTAACAGAAGAGGCACAGGCCATAATTCAACAACTAAAAACAGAATAAAACAATCAATCACAAACAAAGTGCCGGTGCTCTAGAGAATCTTGACCTGGATCCACAAATTGCTGGGTATTGCTAGCCTCCTGGATTCTCTGGTTCGGACGGGACAATCAGGAGGTTATATCTGTTGTAGCAGCATCATTTCCAGTGATGTGGAGATCCAGACTTAGGATGCGGTGCCTGGTCTGTTCAGTGGTGCTCCCAGAGCCAGAATTTTTCATTCATGTGGGCCTATGGCAGGAGACAGATGTGGGAGCCTAGGATTATAGCCGCAGCCAAACAGAGGTGTCCCTTGAAACCTGAAGGCACCCGATTTCCCACGGGTCTCCCCACAATACAAACAGCATTCCGAAGCACGATGTTTCACGCCTCATTTGTTAGCTGCAATGGAACAAGCTCATTGTGAATTGCAGCGGGACCGGCTGTCATGTTGCCAGGCGGAAACCGTGCTTCCTGTTTCACTGCGCAACCGGAGAGCTCTCTGCATTCATAAATTTTGCGCCCCGAGTGTGACCGGACTCCAATGCAGATTGCGGCGAAGCTAGCAAGGTACTGTGCCGTGTCGAGTCATGAATAATTTTCACCATTTCCTCTCTCTTTTTTCCCCCTTTCAAAGAAAAGTTACCTGCAGTGGAATGGTTCCAAACTATATTTCACACTCAGCACATAACACTATGCGGCCTCGGTATGCAAATCAATTTAGATTACAAATAAGCCTGGCACTGTTGCGTATCTTTCTTTCTTTGACTTTAGGGAGTGATCATTAGGGGGGGGGGGGCTGTCAAAAAGAATTTGGGCGACACACACACCAGAATGGGGTTGGTGATTTTTAAATGTAAGGCAATTGTCTGAAATACTTTTAACATCTGGATGAAGGTGTTCTTTATCTTCTTTTTTTTTAAGAGTGATGTGTTGCATTTGAATAGTGTGAGAGCTTGTGGTGAGGATATACTAATAAGATCTCAGGATGCAGGATGGATCTAGTTGAAATCCACATTCTAGTCCAACTGGGCCCCATAAGTCCTCATTTCTCAGCAGCCAAATAATCCCAGCAAAGGCCTTTCCACTTAGCCTCTCTAGAAAAACACTTCCATCACCTTTTCCTCAGAGGGCTGCTGGGCTCTTCTTTTAAACACTGTGGTTTGGACACATATGAGCAAACGTCCCAAGTTTTGTGGACATTTTTGTTAGCAGGTTTGCATGCAGAAGGTCACAGGTTCAATCCCCAGCATCTCCAGTTAAAAGGATCAGGTAATAGGTGGCGGGAAAGACTGCAGCATGAGATCTGGGAGAGCCGCTGCCAGTCCGAGTAGACAACACTGACCTTGATAGACCAAGGGTCTGTGTTGGAGTTTCGTATATGAAAAGTTGCGATTCAGCAGAGAAAAACAGCTTAGCAATGCCAGAGAGCAATAATCAGACTCAGAGTCCATGTGTGTTTAAAAATATAAAAGATTTTACTACATTCTAGCACAGGGAAAGGTAACTGGGAGGAAAATAACAACAGAGCTAATCCCTACATCTTCACTCTACAAAGGACGAGACTAGAAGAGCTGCAATGGCCACTCTTACACGTTTCTTGCTGAAACAGAACAAAGAGGGGAAGAGGAGCCATAAAATGCAAAGACACTTTGACGCTTTGCTTCCAATCAAACTCCTGGAACAGGAAGAATTTTCCCGGGCTGGGGGACCTAAACTAACATTGGCTTACACAAAAGCATGTGATTTCCTGTAACAACAAAACAGACATTTAACCCAATATATACTGAGTGTTTTTATCTTGTAATACCCAACAGTCTGACTCAGCAGAAGGCCGCTTCGTGTCTTTTCCATGGTTGGTTTTGTAAATTTGTTCATTTGACAGCTCCACTTTGTGAGGAAAGCTGACTAGAGCCCTGTGTCTCTTCCTGGGATGCCTGGGGCATCTATCCATCACCAACCTTACATTTGTTCCTGGGTTTCTCAAGTTTGCCTTGTCTTGGAACCCAATGTCCACTTGAGTTTCCCTGACTCACTTTGGTTCCAGCTTCCCAGCAGCCTTTGGGAAGGAATGCAAAAAGAATCATCTGAAAGGCTGATCAATCGCTACAAGGCTGTGCCCAGAACCTTTCTGATTCTCTCACTTGCTCCAGCTGGACTCTCCATGACCTCTGCTGATCCTCTTACCTGTTTGCCCAAACTTGCTCCCCCACTAGGGCCAGCCCATCCAGTAGGCATATCAAGGTGATTGCCTAGAGCGCCGACATGGGGGGAAGGAGCACCAGGGGATTAAAGGGCCACAGGCTGTGTCAGACTGGCAGCTTGGCCCGATATAGGCACTGTTCACAAAAGGATTGAATGGGCCCAGTCACACAGCCACATCTGTCTGCCATTCCCCAGTCATACTCACCCCGTCGTATGACAAGTGGGAACCGGAGTAAATAGCCACCAAATAACATGTGGTGCTTTTGCTTCCCTGCGCATTCATCACGCATGGCTGGATGTCTGAACACAGGGAGAGCAAACAGAACGGATTGGAGGTCTGAACCTGCAGATCCATTCCCACCACTAGGGTGGGTTTTCCCTGAGTTTTTGCCTATGTGTGCATATGTGCACATGCACATCCATGTGCACTTATGTGTGCACATGAGCACATATGCATGTGCACACATTTTAAAAAATGTCCGAGCAGCATGCTCCGTGGCTGAGGCACTGCAGTCATGTGGACGCTTGACCACAGGATGTCCACGTGGGTAACTTGTAGCAGGGTGTGCTGTCTGGATTATATGCCCCGCAACACTTTAAACTGGTACAATTAGAGGCGGTGCCATATCGCACCAAGTCGCCAGTGTGACCACAGCCACAGTTACCTCCAGGAGTCTAGGGCACAGGGCAGAGAGGGAGCCAAACCATCATTCTCCCTATACATGTTTGTTCTGCCTACTTAGAATTCAGTCCCAGGTATGTATGCTTAGAATTGCAGCCCCTGCAAAGAGCCGGTTGATGTTTCATTATGTTTGTGTCTGTGTGTTGAATGGGGGGGGGGCACAAAAGTCATAGTTCGCCTAGGGCACCAAAAACCCTTGGGCCAGTCCTGTCTGCCACACATACCTGGCTCATCCTTTTACCTCTGTGTACAATTAACACCGTGACCCCAAACTCAGGAGGATGGGGACGCATACCAGTTGAACTGATAAGAAATCTGTGCGTCTAAGAAAACTGCCAAAAAGATGAATTATCAGCGTAATGGCACCTGAGCAGTAATTTCAAACAAGTCATCTTCGTTTCAAGCTTCTGCACAAACATCTTCGGACTCACCCCCCCACCCCCAAATCAATTTGGAATCAAAATGAGCGGTGGCTTTCCAAAAAAAACGGGGATCGAGGCCCTAGGCAAAAATGCTCTCTGTGTGAGAACAGCCCTGTAAGAGGAATGATATGCTGTCATTCCAAAGACACAACCGTATCTAGACTTCTGTGTAACAAATCATTTCTGGCATTTCCTTAATGGCTTTTGATGGCTGGTGGCTACTAGGCACAAGATACATCCCACCTGGTTAGGTGGGCATAATTGTCAGACTCCCATCACATCAACGAAGAACACACTTGTAGAAAAGGTTTTTCTTTTATTTGAAGCAATAGGTGCATAACAGGATCACTGTTCAGAATGAGGCATAAGCATAGATCCCAATAGATTATAGTGAATTCAAAAAGCTGAGGCCCAATTGCGGGACTTCCCACGCGCGCTATTGAGCCTTGGAAGCAATGCTCCTACTTAATCATAACATACTGCTTCTCATGGATAATGCCATGAGATCACCCAAGCTACTACCCGCCAGCAACCACCTGTGACCTTGAGAGATACGGACGTTCCTGCAACTAGGCAATTAAGCGTATAAACAGGTATGCATGGGAAAGTGAAAGCAAACAAGCGCATTCCCAAAGAATAAGGATACATACGAATGCACACAGAGCATAGTGAAACATAAGAGCATACACAGAGTACAGGGAAACACATTGGCAGCTTGCTGACAATAATAGTGTTGTTCCCGAAGGAGACAGAAGTCTATGTTGGGGACCAAGAAGCTTCAATAGACTCGATCATAGCATTTTCACATTCCATAATTGTGTGTGTGTGCGTTAAGTGCCATAAAGTTCCTTCCAGCTTATGGCGACCCTATGAATTAATGTCCTCCAAAATGTCCTCTCATTCACAGCCTTGCTCAAGGCTTGCAGACGTTGGGCCCTTGTGGCTTCCTTGATGGAGTCCATCCATCTCAGGCTGGGTCTTCCTCCTTGCCTGCTGCCTTCCACTCTTCCTAGCATCCGTGTCTTTCCCGTAACTACCCAATTATTATTTTTCATTCCCATCCTTACCAAACGTCCTTTCCCTGCCTATTATCTTTGTTATAAACCGTTTTATTATCCAAATATGCTTGAGACGGTTTTGAAAACATCCCGCAGTTTTATGTTGAGCTGCAGGAACTCAAGTCCTCTCACTGGTATGTGTGTTATAAAACTAGATGTGGCTGGCTTATGAGAAACTGTATATGTTGTCTTAGTTTTGTTACGGTTGTCCCATTCCCCCACACACACATACACATTTTTGTACCACCATCACTGCTGCTTTTAGCACAATATGATCCTTAGCACGCCCACACAAAGCCACATCAACCTTGACTTGAACAGCCACACAAAAGCCACTTGCTTCTTAATACCTACATTCGTAATTAATACCAGACATAGCAGAAAGTGTTAATTTGGCAGCATTCTGAAATTGCTTCGATATTGTGGAACTTGAAAGACCCTATAAATAGGAAGCACAGATCTCTTGGCAGATTGCTGATGTTTCTATAATTAATCAAACCAACCAAAATGTTTTTGCATTGCAGCAAAATGGATTCATTTTTTTTTGTGCATGTTTCACATCCTCACTTCTGGTGGACTTGTTCTCGAACAACAGACTTCAGTCCTATGGAGCTGGATGTATCTAGCTAGCAAGAATAGGGTCCATGGGCTTAGAAGGGTACGACTCTGCTAAGAATGGCACGGCCAGTTCCTCAGAAGAGAAAGCAAGCGCGATTCAAAAGTTGTTACAGTGATCAAGAAATGTCACCTGACCAACCCGAACCTATCAACTTCCTTCCTGCACTTCCCTCCTTTAGCTACTGCTGGATATATGCAATCTAATATCCACCTAACCAAAGATGCTTCTGAAATTCTTCTGATCTGAATTTTGATCCTGCTTTCTGAGTTCTGAATTATCTGGTCCTGTTTCCAAAGTGGAACGGATGTATTAAGCATTTTCTAATTGTTCCAATTTTTTTAATTTCCAAATTGTGTGTATCGTGTGTTATTCATGGCTGCTTTCAGTTTCTCCTGAAAGCGTGTCTCCATTGCCAAACTGTATTGATATAATGCTGCAAAAAAAGTTAAAACCTTTTTGATATGAGCAAGTGAAATTAACTTATACAGAATCAAACCACTGATCATCTATTGATAGTGCCTGCTTCAATTGATAGTGACTCTCCAGTGTCTCAAGCAGGCTGGGAGGAGGAGGAGGAGGAGGATGAGATGGGATTTATACCCCACCATTCACTCAGAGTCTCTGAGCAGCTTGCAATCTCCTTCCCTTCCTCTCCCCACAACAGACACCCTGTGAGGCAGGTGGGGCGGAGAGAGCTCTGAGAGAACTGCTCTTGAGAGAACAGCTCTGAGAGAACTTGTGACTGACCCAAGGTCACCCAGCTGGCTGCATGTGGAGGCATGGGGAATCAAACCCGGTTCTCCCAGAGTCCACGCTCTTAACCACTACACCAAATCATGGATTTCCTATGCAACATATGAATGTAAGTGCTGTATAAAACTGCTGCACTTTGCAAAGGAAAAAAAAATCCTCATTGTATTTAGCGTTGCCAGCCTCCAGTTGGCACCCAGAAATCTCCTGCTTCCCTGGAAAAAATGGCTGCTTTGGAGAGTGGACTGCGTGGCACTGTGCTCTGCTGAGGTTCTTCCTTCCCCGAACCCCACCTTCCCAAGGCTCCACTCCCCAAATGCCCAGATTTTCCCAACCTGGAGCTGGCAACCGGATGTATGAGGTCTCTTAGTTCCTGCTTTGGGGTGGGGAGAGTCTACCTGTTTGTTCAGGTTCTTTATTATTCCCTGCATCAGCAGTGTTGTGTCCTTAATGCTACGCTTCAGAATAAGAAGGCAGCATAATTTCAAACAGGAGCGCAGCTTTATAACCCCAGTTCTTTCACCCCCTGATGCCCGGTGGGGTGAGCCCCGCCCCTGAAGAGACCCACCGCCCCGATGTGTCCAATGCAATGACATCAACCGGAGGTGACATCATTGTGCCAGGCATGTCATGCAGGGGAGGCTCTAATGTTTGGCTAAAAACTCTATGGTAACCATAGAGTTTTTGGCCGAATACTACAGCACTCCCTGCATGACGTGTTTGGCGCAATGCCATCACTTCTGAGTGATGTTATAGCAGTGTGAGCACTTAGTGTGCATGCCAGAATATCCAGGAGAGCAGGCTGGAGCCCTCTGCCAGCAGAAGGTAATGACCTGGCAACCCTTTTTACTGCAGTGGCAACAACTTCCTTCCTCCCTGTTCCTGCCCACGCCAAGTCCCGGAGTGGACTACGGCAGTCTAAAGCACTAGCCCAGATTAAAGTTGTCAAAAAGCACCACAGTAAGAAGAGCCCTACTGAATCTGATCAATGGTTTATCCTCTTTTTAATTACGGTTGCCAGGTCTGGGTTGGGAAATACCTGGAGACTTTGGGGGTCAAGCCAGGAGAGGGCGGGGTTTAGGGAGGGGAGGGGTCTCAGCATGGCGCCATGCCATAGAGTCCGCCCTCCAAAGCAGCCATTTTCTCCGGGGGAGCTGATCTCTGTCAGCTGGGGATCAGGTGTAAAAGCAGGAGATCCCCAGGCCCCACCTGGAGGTTGGCAACCCTATTTCTAATGGTGGCCCACCAGACATTCTGAAGAGCCCCCGACAGAGAATGCAGAGGCCAAAGCCCCCAGCAATTGATATTCAGAACATGGATTTGGACACTAGGGTCACCAACCTCCAGGTGGAAGCTGGAGATCTCCTGGAGTTACTACCAATCTCCAGACTACATAAATCCCTTGTTTATCATTTGTTTATTTAAAGCATTTATTCCACTTCTCCTGGAGAAAATGGCTGCTTTGGAAAGTAGGCTGCATGGCGTTGTACCTTACCAAGGTCCCTACCCCCCCCTAAACTCCACCCTCCCAGGCTCCACCCTCAAATCTCCAGGTATTTATGAACCCGGAGTTGGCAACTCCACACCCTAATTTCCCCTCCCCACACACTGCAGATTCCATAAGGCCAAGGGAACTGCAGGTTGATCAAGGCCACCGAATGAATCCTGAAACTGATAACAACAATAACTCCTTGCTTGTTAATAATGTTTGGTGTGTATGATGGATGATCCTTGTGCCAATTTGCAATATCTCCCTCACTAATGGAAACTGGGCAACTTTAAAAAAAAAACAAACCCCACTGTAGGATGCTAGGCAATGATGGCCATTGGCTTGTGTAAGGTAATAATCGGCTCACCGTTCCCATGGAGCAACCCCAGGTATTTGGGGGAGATGGCTTCATAAGGCAAATGCAATTATAAAATATTGTCTACTGGAATGAGGATTGTTTTGCATTACATTAATTTGTGGCTTTTTTATTATTGTATTTCTTTATTTGCTGCCTCTGCAGGCATAGATCACATTCTTGTTATTTTCTGCAAGGGGGTTCATTATCCTGTGCTTAATAACTCAGGGAGCCTCAGTGTATTAGGAGCAAATATTGGTAATTCTTCCGCATAGCAAATGATAATGTTTTCGCACTAATAAACACCAGGCTATTGGGGAAGCCTTAGTGGGAAACATTGATATGTCCATGAATCCGAACTGGAAGCCATCACCACCTTCATTGTAAAATACTCGTAGGGGTTATTTCTTCACACACACACACCCCGTCCCCGCTGCCCCGCCCTGTCCTGAGGCAGCATTAGGACAGGATGAGACCTCCTTGGTGGTTTCCTCTTTCTTGGAAGAGGACGGTCCCCCCCCCAGTTCATCCCCTACAGAAGGCTCTGGACACACCAAGTACAGTCGCCAATTCCATGTGGGGAAACTCCTGGAGATTTGGAAGTGGACCCCGGGGAGGGCGGGGTTTGCGGAGGAGAGGGACCTCAGTGAGGTATAATGCCATACGACCCGCTCTTCAAAGCCTCCCTTTTCTCCAGGGGGACTGATAGACGCCACCTGGAGATCTGTTGTAATTCCAGGTGCTCTCTAGGCCCCACCTGGCAACCCTAACACCAAAGCCCCAAGGGAGAGTCCCCGCTTCAGCAATGGAGCAGGCAGCGGTGGAAAACTCAGAAACACGGTTTGCCACATCTCACTGTATACTGCATACGATGTCCGAGAGTCCTATTACCTGTTCTTTTACGGATTCTGTTGCTTTGTCAGAGAAATTCCAGGGATGCATGTAGCCCCCCCCCCCGCCCACGCACACAGGAAGCAGTAGGAATTAATGGCCTTCCAGCGCACAAAGTCATCCAACAGGAGACAGGCCAAAGACCGCTTTTGTTCTTTCCAGACAAAGTCAGGAAACTGCTGTATAATCTGATCGAGAGATAGCTGAAGAGGGAGTCATTAGCGAGGGGGGTTTAACTAGAGGAATAGTTCTAAATACCGGTCCAGGAGAGGACATCAGGGGGACTTTTTGTTTCAGGCACGCATCTTGTGATTCACAAGCTTTATTGACATTAAGGGACTCGAGGCCGGGAAAGTGCATTTATTGTAAGGGCCCACCTGAGCTATTCAAGTGAACGTGGTTTTTATGGGTGAGAAATAATTTATTCTACTAGCCGAGGCAGGAACGATGAATTTGAAGCCTTGTTGTGTTACTGGGCTGGGGAACAATTTGAGGATGGGAAGGGGAGAAAGATTTGCACTGGAGGTTCAGAGTTTGCAAAACTTCAAGACAGGGAGGGAGGGAGGGGGAGGGA
>NW_015165895.1:67753-79480 GCF_001447785.1 Gekko japonicus
AGTTTTCCCTCCAATGGTCGTGGCCCCGCCCCCAGCGTGCCCGGCGTCCTAACGTCCCTTCCTGGTGATGCGCACGTCGGGGTGGGGTTCCCCCTGGGGCTCGATCCGCTGGCGGCGGGGAACAGGCCTCTGGGGCGGGGGTTTCCCTACCCCCCAGGGGGACTTAGCAAGCCTAGCCTTGCAGGCTCTGCAGAATTGCATCAGATCCTGCAGGGCCCTGATGTTATTCGGCAGAGAGTTCCACTAAGTCGGGGCCAGTACCGAGAAGGCCCTGGCCCTAGTCAAGGACAGCTGGACCTCCCTAGGGCTGGGGATCACCAGCAAGTTATCAGCTGATCTCAGCATTCTTCTGGGGACATATTGGAGGAGGTGGTCCTGAAGGTCCTTTGTTTTATAACAAGTACTAATTGGAGAAATAGGGTGGCATTGCAGAATGATCACAATGGGGCTGGCTACCCCCTGCCTTCCTTAAAACGCAGCTCTAGTAACCCAGGCAGAATGGACAGGTTTATCCTTGCTTTGAATGCACCCCAACCTTGACGTTATTGTAATAGCCACGTGGCCCAACGCAATATGCCCCTTTTCCATTTCCTTTTTGTTTCTGGCCAAGGTCCTTGTGAACAGTTCTGCTCTTGTGGCTGGCGGTGATCAGTTGTTTCTTTCTTGCACACGGTTTGAATGTTTTGAATTATTTATTCATTCTCAGGCTTTATAAGGAACCTGCCTGGGCATGAACACATGTTTATATGTCACAGTGTGCACGTGTACAATAATTTGACCACTGAGGAAGGCCTTGGAGGCCAAAATACATTTGACCCTATTTTAATATTGTACAAGGTTATCAGCCTAGAAATATTGAATCGTTGGTCTTGTTTTATTGGTTCAAGGCTCATAGAGAGACAGTTTGGTGTAGTGGTTAAGAGTGAGGACTCTAATCTGGGCGAACTGGGTTTGATTCCCCACTCCTCCACATGCAGCTGCTGGTGTGACCTTGGGTCAGTTACAAGTTCTCTCAGAGCTGTTCTCTCAAGAGCAGTCCTCAAAAGAGCTCTCTCAGCCCCACCTACCTCACAGGGTGTCTGTTGTGAGGAGGTGAAGGGAAAGGAGATTGTAAATTACTCTGAGACTCCTTTGGGTAGTGAAGGGCGGGATATAAATCCAATCTTTTCTCTTCTTCTTCTAACGTAGAGATATTGAATGGTATCATGTTACATAGATTCAGGACTTCTTAGTCCAAATATTCACTGCTTCAAGGGTGGGATGTGCCTATATTTTTAAAGGAGAGTTTTGGTGCACTTTGGAATACATGCATACATATCCTCCGGTATATATAATTCTATTTTGGTCATGGACTCCCCTGAACATTCCAACACACTCCAAAATCAGTTCGCTCTCTGATCTGTCATTCAGAGGGTCTCCCTATCCACTGGCTGCTTTGCCTGAGTCCTGCCTCCAACATTCTAAACAGTTTGCTCTTCGTCTCCCCCCCACAGCCAGTCAGAACACAGAGGTCATTTACATATGTGGCCTGATTCGCCTTTGCCTCAGAACACAGAGGTCGTTTGCATATGCGGCCTCACTGGCCTTTCCCTCTAACATTCTAAACAGTTTGCTGTTGATGTTCTGAGGTAAAATAAATTTCCCCTTAGTGTCTGTTGGGGGAAACCATGGTTGCAAATCTCCAGGTGAGGGCTGGAGAATTACAACTGCTTTCCAGATGGCAGAGATCAGTTCCCCTGGAGAAAATGGTGGACTCTGTGTCCTTAAATCCTGCTGAGATGGCCCCTGCATGACAGCCAATGTGATGTAGCAGTCAGGGCTTCAGCAAATCTACAGGTATGTTCCAACCTAGAGTTGGCAACCGTGTAATCAGCTATGGTACCACTTTCCAGACCCTTGAAACCCAGAAAACATGGCACTGGAGGAGGTGCTTTTCTACCTTAGCTGTGACTGCATAGCCCCAAATTAATATAAGCCAACCACCAGGCAGCACCTGGAGATCTCCAGCTATTAAAACTGATGTCCAGATGACCAAGATCAGTTCTCCTGGAGACAATGGCTGCTTTGGGCAGTGGATTCTATGGCATTATACCCTGCTGAGGTCCCTCCCCACCCCAAGTCCTGCCCTCCCCAGGCTCTACCCCTCAAATCTACAGGTATTTCCCAACCCAGAGTTGGCAACCATGTAATCGGCTATGGAACTACTTTCCAGACCCTTGGAACCCAGAAAACATGGCACAGGAGGAGGTGCTTTTCTACCTTAGCTGCCACTGCGTAACACCCCCCCTCCCCCTCAAAAAATAAGTCAGAGGTGGAGAGAACCGTATCTGTTACCATGAGGCTGGCCTCCCATTCTACCCACTTGGGGCAGCAAAATGACTTGAGACAGCCCTGCCTTATAGCTAAGCAGAAGGAAAGAAACACGGCTTGCCTCCCTCCATTTTCCCCTTCCCTCTGCAGCCCCACCAGCCACAGTCGGGACACTCATCTGGAGCTTCCTTCTAGATCTCGTTGCATTTCTTCCCACAACGGGCATTACTCCTAATACACACACACACACACACACACACACATATATATATACACACACACATACACATATATACACGTATATATTTCTCATAATTTCTCTCACCCAACCTTCAGGTACCCAATTTTGTTATTTCTTTGAAATGGTCCTTTCCCCCTTCTGTTTTGGTTTGCATGTTTTGAATGCACCATTTGCAGTGCATATGGTATTTAGACATTTATACATTTATAGCGGAATCCTAAACAAGTCTGTAGCCTTCTATTGAAGTCAGCAGGGCTTAGAAGGGTATATCTACTTTTTTCTGGGGGGGTTTTTATTTTGCTTTCCAGTCATGGCTGACTTATGGCAACTCCTGTAGGGTCTTCAAGACGAGACATTCAGAGATTGTTTGACAATGTGTGCCTCTGTGTAGCAACCCTGACCTTCATTGGTGGTCTCCCATTCAAGTACTAAACAGGTCCAACCCTGCTTCGCTTCTGAGAGCTGGTGAGATTGGGTTAGCCTGGGTTATCCAGGTGAAGGCATGTGACTCTGCCTAGGATGGCCCTATTACAGTATTACAATGGCACTATTACAATAGTACAATGGCACCAACACACTATTCCTGCTCAGAATCCTAAATAGGTCTATCCATTGGGGCTTATTGCCAGGAACATATTCTCAAGATGGCATTGCTGAAGAACATCATTTATATGATGTATGTGTGTTGTATATATAAAATATTTGTTTGCTTGAGGCCCAAGTAACATTAAAGATAATGCTTTAGGTCAGATTGAACTCATGAGTTTGTGGATTCTGCTAGCATCCTTAAATTGCGTCAAGAATCCTTGTCTCATCTGGTGGTGCTACGAGAGATTTACTCTACAATGGAAACCATTTATCAGATGTTGGGGATCAAAATAAATCCAAGGGAAGAAGCAAAGAAAGACACGCTCCATTGTGTTGAGATGTTTTTACAGCAACAGCTGCCTGACCTAGTGAAAGTTCCTATGAGTTTAAGCAAAGAAAGAATTATTTGGAATGCAAGGGTTGCTGCAGTGTATGCATGGTCTCTTTAGATTTAATATGTTTAATGTGTTTGTAATTTTGTTTTGCAGTGGTGTGTAATAGTTAGAATGCCATACTAGGATCATGGAAGTCCAGGGTAGATCCCCCATCACCACCATTCGACCACAAATCTTGCTTACAGTGCCATCCTAAAATACAAACAAACAAACAGTTCTGGTCACCACACCCCAGAAAGGATATTATAGCATTGGAAAAAGTGCAGAGAAGGGCAACTAGAATGATAAAAGGGTTGAAACACTTTCCCTATGAAGAAAGGTTAAGACGCTTGGGGCTCTTTAGCTTGGAGAAAGAATGGCTGAGGGGTGACATGATTGAGGTTTATGCATGGGATAGAGCAGGTAGAGAAAGAAGTCCTTTTCTCCCTTTCTCACCATACAAGAACTCGTGGGCACTCCATGAGATTGCTGAACAGTCGGGTTAGAACGGATAAAAGGGAGTACTTCTTCACCCAAAGAGTGATTAACACGTGGAATTCACTGCCACAGGAGGTGGTGGCGGCTACAAGCATGGACAGCTTCAAGAGGGAATTGGATAAACATATGGAGCACAGGTCTATCAGTGGCTATTAGCCACAAGGTATAGATAGGAATTCTCAGTCTGGGGCAACTGATGCTCTGCCTTCTTGGTGCTTTGGGTGGGTGGGGGGCAACAGTGGGAGGGCTTCTAGTGTCCTGGCCCCACTGGTGGACCTCCTGATGGCACCTGGTATTTTTGGCCACTGTGTGACACAGAATGTTGGACTAGATGGGCCATTGGCCTGATCCAACATTGGCTTCTATTATGTTCTTATGTTCACCGTGTGAAACAATACAGTAAATAATATAATAATAACAATAACAATAAAATAAACGAGGCAGCTGTCTAACCCAATTAGAGGCTTCTGTTCTACTCTGTATAATATTTGAATGTTTGGTACCAGTCTATTTGCAGTCCTCAGGAAGTTTGACTGAAACCGCTTATTTACAATCTAGAGGAGCACGTCAACTGTTTCATTCTGCCAACAGAAGAAAAATCAAAGAGACTTTGCTTGTGAGAATTAACACCAGTTGGAGTATATATATGCTCACTGTGCCGTGGCTATTGGCTTGCAGAGGCTATTTGCATATGCAGCCTCATTGGCCTTTGCCTCGGAACAGAGGTCGTTTGCATATGCGACTTGATTGGCTTTTGGCTCTAACATTCTAAACAGTTTGTTGTTCTGAGGTAAAATGTGTCCAATCTCCTGGTGAGGGCTGGGGATCACTTAGAATTACAACTGCTTTCTGGAGAAAATGGTGGCCTCTGTATCCTTATATGCTGCTGAGGTGGCCCGCGTATGACAGCCAATGTGATGTAGTAGTCAGGGTTTCAGAGCACGGAAGAGGCTGAAGGTGTGTGGGGGGTGGAAAGCTGAAGAGTGAGGGGGAAATAAAAGTAAGTTGATGATTGGCTGGGAAGGAAATAGGGCCAACTCCAGGTGGGAAATTCCTGGAGATGTGAGGTATGGAGCCTGGAGAGGGTGAGGTTTCAGGAGGCGTGGGACCTCAGACAGGTACAAAGCCATAGACTTCACCCTCCAAACCAATCATTCCCTTCTGGGGAATCATCGTTGCCAATCTCCAGGTGAGGGCTGGAGATCACTCAAAATTACAACTGTTCTCTAGGTAGCAGAGATCAGTTCCCCTGGAGAAAATGGTGGACTCAGTGTCATTATACCCTCTTGAGGTCACCACAGCAAATTGACACTGAGTGTCCAAGGCCGGGGCACCTGCCCAGAGCCTCTTTCTAGAGATCATTGTATTTATTTCCACAACGCGCCTTTTCCCTAGTATATATATAATACAAAGACTGTTATTGTTATTACTATATTATTTATGGTATTGTTTGTATTTGTTGTATTTTGGACTCCTTGTTCACCGTGATCCCTTTTGTTATAGAATTACAGTGCCAAACCTAAGCCGTTACACCCTTGGAAGTCCATTGAAGTCAATGGGCTTTGAAGTGTGTAACACTGTAAGCAACTCACAGCCAGTCACAGGGTTGCTAATTCTGGCTTGGAAAATTACTGGAGATTTGGGAGGCAGTGACTGAGTAGAATGGAGTCTGGGGGGGCAGACAGGAACTCAGCGGGGTTGTAATTCCATAGAGTCCTCCCCACCCCAAGCTGCCATCTTCTCTGGGAGAACTGATCTTTGTGGCCTGAAGATGCCGCCTGGAGGTTGTCAACCCTAGCCATTTACTTGCTGTTGGCTTATCCTACCTTACAGGCATGTTGCAAGAATCAAACTGGGGGGGGAATACTGTGCATGCTGCCCTGAGCATCCTGTTGGACCAAAAAGCTGTGATTGACAGGTGACATGGAGGAATGCAAGAGAATCATCTTGTAATTTCGTGCAGTAGTTAAGAGTGGCAGACTCTAATCTGGTAAACCGGGTTTGATTCCCCACTCCTCCACATGCAGCCAGCTGGGTGACCTTGGGTCAGTCACAGTTCTCTCAGAGCTGTTCTCTCAAGAGCAGTTCTCTCAGAGCTCTCTCAGCCCCATCTACCTCATAGTGTCTGTTGTGTGGAGAGGAAGGGAAGGAGACTGTAAACTGCTCTGAGACTCTGAGTGAAGGGCGGGGTATAAATCCAACTCTCCTTCTTCTTCCTTCTTCCTCTTCTTCTGTTTCTTCTTCTTCTTCTACCAGACATAAGAACTGTGGAACTGCAGAGCACAAATTTTGGGGCCAGAGGCTTCCCTGACCTCTTTGTTCGGCCCATATGCTTCTTCTTCGCCCTCCGATTTTATCGCCACAAACAGGTGTCTGATAACATCGCAGATGGCTCGATGGGCTGCAAGTGGAGCTTGCAATTACCCTGCAAAGCAAAAATTGACGCTTGTGCACGTCTTCCGTTGCCAGCGCATACGCCAGGATGTCAAAGGCAGCCTATTCCCCATTCGGCAATATGCTTTGATTGCTCGTTAAGGCAAACAGCTTGTTGTCTACAGTAATACACAATTACTTCTCAGTGACCAAATGGATGGCAACAAATTTTCAAATAAGCCATCCGGAGCCAAAAAAAAAGCGCCTCCTATAAAGAAGATGCTGGCACCAAGGATGGCGTGACATTAGTTAAAGATACATTATGATCCTCTGGCACTTGTCGGAAGGCCAGAATATTTACCAACGTGGAGGCTACCATTTGCAAATTGTCTAGTGCCCAGAAGTATATAATAAATTCAAGTAACAGAAGGGATGCCCAGGCCCAGGTCCTATACAGGGAGGGGGACCAGAAATGTCCTTCCGTATCTCCCCTGCTCCATTCCATTCATCTCTATCTTATAGGGTTGCCAGCCTCCAGGTGGGGCCTGGAAATCTCCCGCTTTTACAACTCATCTCCAGCTGACAGAGATCAGCTCCCCTGGAGAAAATGGCTGCTTTGAAGGGTGGACTCTGTGGCCTGGTACCATGCTGAGGTCCCTTTCTTCCCTAAATCCTGCCCTCTCCTGAATCCACCCCCAAAATCTCCAGGTATTTTCCAACCCAGACCTGGCAACCTTACTATCTTACAAACATTAGCTTGAAAAGATCAGTGGGTCAAACACAATGGAACCTCTTAAAGATTTCACCATGGGGCACAAAGAAGATAGGAAGAGCACTGCTGGATCAGACCAATGATCTATCTGGTTGGGGCCTCCCTATATTTTGTGATTGGCCCTGGGCCCCATGGCAGCCATTTTGTGCTTGTCTCCAACCCATGGCATCCATTTTCTTTCGTCACCTTTCCTGACCAATGACCCGGATGGCCCAGGCTAGTCTGATCTTGTCAGATCTCAGAAGCTAAGCAGGGTTGACCCTGCTTGGATGGGAGACCGCCAAGAAAATCCAGGGTTGCTATGCAGAGGCAGGCAATGGCAGAACATCTGTTGCCCTGAAAACCCTACGGGGTGCCCATAATTCAGCTGCAACTTGATGGCACTTTCCCCCTCCTCCACCACCACCACCACCTATTCTCAGAATTTCAAATGGGGACCTTCATCTTTGACTCATGCCCTGGGGACTCTCGTCCCCAACATATAGTGAATTAACTGGTGGATAGTGCATTCCACAGCATTATATGCCCCATAGACACAATGCCTTCACCACCAGCCCCCTCAGAAATTCAGAGGGAAGGAGCAGAATCTTGAGGTCACAGTTAATGTCTGTGAAATTTTGGGGCATTTTCATTGTTCCGTTTATTGTGTCTTTTATACTCTTGTGCTATTTCTCTAACTTTGTAATCCAGTTTTCCGGAATTGCTAGATGTAAGTATTCTATTGCTTTAATAACCTTGTTTTTAATTGTGTAATCTGCCCTGAGTCTCAATGAGAAAAGCAGGCTATAAATGAAGTAAATGGATCCTGATAACCTCAAGTGACTATCTTGCCTTAATGAAATTTTCACAACTCACCCCTCCCCCAAGCCAAAACCAGGGATGGGGATCAACTCGGCACAAGAGCCGGAAAATAGAGACGGAGAGAGCAATCCTAAAGGGCTCCACTACACAGTTTGGGACCAGCATACCTTAAGGACCACTGAACCTACCTGACCACTACAGTCATCTTCTGAATCCCTACTTTAAGTGCTCCTGCCCTCTGAGGTTAAAGTAGGGGGGAACTTACAACTAGCAGCAGGGAGGTCAAGCCGATGTACAGTGATGCTTCTAGCTCACTGCCCGTGTGACCCTGTTACCCCTACCAGCTTAGATTTCAAAAGCTGAATTGCTGCCTTCAGTTTCTAAGGGGATTTAGCTAAATGCCAGGCCTCAGCGAGAGGTGGGATATTAAGCAAAGATCTGCTACCTATGTTTATGAGGATCTTTTCCTATAAGAGAGCTCCTCATAACCAGTCCAAGGTAACATAGATTGTTTTTATTAAAGAGAAAATACGAGTACTAACATACAATGAACACACAAGAAGTCACACTTACATACAAGATCACTTTAGAAATAAAGAGGCTTGCGGGAAATATGGGGGGGGGGTTATTGGGACAAAATAGCTACCTGGCCTCTAGAGCAGAAATCCAGGGGGACGAGCAGGATGTCCAGTGTCCTGGGTGTGCAGTTCGGATCCAGGAAAATACACAGAGAGAGAGACTGAGCTGTGGATGCTATTTTATAGGGGAAATGTGTCCTGAGGCAGTCTGACATTTGTGCCTCAAAATAATGCCAAAAATTGCTTTCCCAGGATAGACAAAGACCTGGAAAACTTGTGACAGTTTGCATGAGAGTTTAGGTCCGGTGTAAACTAAGGTGTTAATGTGCTTTTGATAAGATTAGCTAGAGGTGCCTGTGAATGGCTGAATAGCGTTTCCAGGAATGGACAAAGGGAACAGGAGATGTTCTTAGGAGGGGTTTTGGATGTAAAATAAGGTTTGGGCTGGAACTCTGACTGCTTCCTCCGTTGATTCAGAAGGCGAATGGATTGCTAATTTAAACTAATCAAAATGAAAACAATGCTGCTTGGTGACCTTCCTTTTGTGTTAGGTGGGAAAGACGGGAGCTGTTGTTATGAAAGAAACGTGGGTATGAAAACGGGAGGGAAGGCCGACAAGATTAGTTATCCCAGGAGAAGACAAAGATGTTGTCATATTTTGCCTCTGTGTGGATGGATTTCCTGGCACAAACAGGAACTGTTAACATTTCTGTTGGAATGTGGCTAAGAATGTGAGAAGTTAATGATCCACTGATGATCCTTGATTACTGGAAAGAAAAGGCTACCCAGTGGTGTGACTAGCATATTGATTAGGGTGATTTGACCAGAAAGGGATGAGCCAGGTGGTAGATTATAGGATTCCTTCTTTCCTGAGGGCCTCAATAGATAGAGAAATATCTATTTTGGATGGGGGAGGGGAAACTATTAGTCTGACAGATAGCTTGGGCCACCCTCCCAACATAGCAAGTTCAGACCTGTTCTTTTGCTTCTAGGAACCATAATGTTTGGTTCTGCTGCATCTTGGTTTAGTGTGTATTTCCAGGCCACACTGTTAAGTACGCAACTCAACAACGAAGTAAGTAACAAGTGAATCAGCTTTATTGAGAACGAGAACTTCCAAAAGATCACAAAGCATCAGACGACACAAGACTCCACACACAGATAACAGTGGAGCATAGCTCCTTTTAAACTCTCCTGGGCTGATGTAGCCACGCCCTCACACAGTTAACATCCAATCACATTACATGGATAACGACCAATCATTTGTCTTCCCTCCAGCACAGACTCTTACATTTCATTGGTTACAAAACCTGCTTCAGCCAATGGTGTTGTTCCAGATTGCAATCCAGCTGAGGTTTTAAGCTTTACATTACATGTCAATGGCAAGACACAACACACACAATAGCCTACGTCTAGGCCAGACATGGCTTGAACATAAAGGGGGGGGGGAGATAATGGGTGCTTTCTGCCAGAGACTCTCCTTTGCCAAGGCATATAGCAGCCTTACAACCCAGAAGTGACATCATCGTGTCTGGGACACCAGGATGATGCTCTGGTATTTGGGGAAAAACTCTGTGGTAAATTTGGCTTCTACCACAGAGTTTAGGCCCAAATACCAGAGTGTCATCCCAATGTCCCAGAAGTGATTATGTCACTTCCAGGTCAAAGGGGCAGCAAGACATGAGATGGAGCTCCCTCTTTTTCGGGGTAAGTCCCCACCACCACCACCACCAGCCAACTGATCAGTGGCAAGGAAGTGGAACCTGGCAGCAGGGGACTCCCATCTCTACCAAGGGTTGTGGTAACCCTAGGGTAAAGGAGTAGCAATGTGAGAGAGGCTGCTTTCGGTCATGGCACCAAAACTGTCAGACTCCCTCTCCAGGAATATATGTCAGTCCCCTCCTATCACAGTCTCCTGCCAACTGGTGAAATCGTTTTTGTTCCGTCTGGCATTTCTTCAGGGACCCCCTCCTTCCCGCCTTACCCCCAGGAAATTTTTCTTAGGATTGTAGGCTGTCCCCAGTAATTAGGAACAATTAGAATATATACACTGCTGCCTCCCTACGGAAACTTCCACAACGTCTTCCTAGTTCCCCGGTGGCATATGCACTAACGCCAAGAATTAAGATAATGTGTTTTGATACATCACACAATATATCTTGGTGTATGGTTTTTATTAGCTGCGTAGTGAAGCGAAAGTCCAAGATGCAATTAGGGCCACTAATGTGAGTTCATGATAAGTCTGTTGATTTAGTGTATCTCCTGCAGAAGCATCAGCCTTCCCACTTAGCGCTCCCAGAGGTCACTCTCGGTCCCTCCTGACGCCACCTCGTAAATCTATACTAATATACATTTAAAGAGGAATCTGCCCAGGCTTGCTGATTCAGAGCCGCTTCCATGAGAGCGACGTGGGAATGCTAATTATCCTTCTGGAGATGAGTCCCCCGAGGCCAAACATTTTGAAAATGGCTTCCCAGCGACACAAGTGTCTGAAAACAATCCTTTTAAAGGCATGATTCATGTTTTATGCACACAGAGTTTACAGATAGGCTTGCCAGCTATGAAGGTGAGCTTCAGTTCCTTTAAAAACCCTGAAGCTCAAGAGACAAAAGGCAGCCTTCCCCTGCATTTCCATGTGAGCTACCTGCTGGATCATGGGTCGAAGGCTGTGTATATCCATGCAAACACTTGGCTAGCACGGAACTTCCGGCTGAGTGCAGAAATCTGCATTCTGGCAGTCTTAAATGTCATTTTACAAAAACCAAGTATCTGGTCCTTATGGCAACAAGAAATGGGTTTATGGACAGCAGATGGCATTGCCACATTGCCTGCTTAACCCCTATCCCTGACCAGCAGTCTCCAATTCCACGGATGCTCAGAGGAGCAGCAGGAGCAAAAATGGAGTGGGAATGGTGTTGTATGGCACTCTAGGAGTTTCCCCAATCTCTATCATTTTTACCATAGAGATCAGGGAAATTCCTAGAGCATCAGGCAACACAGACTTCCATGTCCTTGCACAGAAGTGACATTGCAGCATTTCATGATGCCATTTTTATCAGTCTCCTCCACCTCCCCAACCTCCCACTGGTTGCCAGAGAAGGGCCGGCAGCCTCAGCATGTTATCTAACCTTAAAAAGCAGTTCTGCCGGGGTGGGGGGGAGTTGTTCTGATTTGGATTAGGAAAATAGTGTT
>NW_015165895.1:79523-93435 GCF_001447785.1 Gekko japonicus
TCCAAATTGGGTTTGCCTCATAGCCATGCTTAAATGATGCTTTGGGGAGATCCAGTTATAATGGTATTGCTTCATGCATTTGATGAAGTAGACATTAATACACAAAATCTTATGTCCCAATAAATATATTCGTCTTTAGGGTGTATCATGGTTGTTGTTTTTGCAATGGAAATATAGTTCCATAATTTTGGGTCAGCTGTGAGAATGCATGCACGGTTCTGTGTGTATTGTTTTCCTTTGATTAGTTTCTCTTTTAAAATAATGGTTATTTACGAAAACATTTCTGTCCCACTTTTCTGCTTTTAAAGGGGTGATTCAACATGGGCAACAATTCGTAATAACTCAGTAACTAGGGGTGTGCATTCAACTATATCCAAGTCGAAAAAATATTTTCGGCTATTCTTTCAGCCAAATATACATTTGAGTATCTTTTCAGCTATCCAAACAGCCGAGCCTCAAAAATCCTGAAAATTCTCCAGTTTTTCGTGATCGCTGGATTGCTGAAGTTAAAGGGTGTTCAATGGGTGTCCCTTTAAACATCTTCCAGGTGCACTCGCAACTTGGAAAAGGCATTTAAAGGGATCGCAAGCTCTTTAAAGGCTTATGGAGTGAATGTTCACTTTGCAGAAAGCATGTAAAGGAACTACAATCCCTTTCAACATATTTTCCCCCCTCCATTGAAAACAATGGAGGATTGGGGCACTTTCTTTAGGGTCACATAGAACTGGACCCCCTGGTCCAATCTTTTTGAAACCTGGGAGGTTACCTCAAAAAACAGCCCCACATTCCCATGGATACCCCTGGGTTGATTCTCCATTATTCCCTATGGGGACCATTGATTATAATGGTCCTCACAGGGTATAATGGAGCCAAATAATTCAGGATTTCTAGAGAATCCTGAATCCAAATACCATACCACTACTAGGATTTAAGGATATCAGAAAATACCAACATTTTTTGGGTTCAATATACCCAAACCCAAAATATACCATTTTTTTTCATACCCCTATCAATAACACATTAAAATGTCCAATATAAAATGGCCTAACATCTCTAACAATACGGTGATAGATCATATCAAAATCAACCATGGACAATATGAGAAAAGCATAAGTCAAACCCCGAGGGCTATTCATTGTTGTTCAGGACAAACATCAGCTGAAATAGACACATACCTGGATCTGGCATCAGAAGACCAACAGGACCAGGAGGCCAGGACAAAGAGGCCAAGAACCTTCTATCAGTGCACTGCAGGAAATACTTTCTCATATCCCTGCCCTGACCTCCAATGATGATGCGATCCAAAAGCAAAGTTTCTGTTGGCCAGTGAAGCATGCAGATAGGTGCTCCTTTGAGAACCAGCAATCAAGATGTTGGCCTGTATCCCACCACTCTGCGCGGCAAAGTTGGAAGCCTTCTGGCTGATTAAGAGATCCTTCCTTCAGCTTAAGAAGCTCTTCTCCTATACAAGAAAACTTCCAAGTTTGTTGAGCGGAGCTATAGGATACAAGTCAAGTTCTTTAGTTTCTTATTAAAAGGATGTTACCGCACTTTGTCACCACTCTGGTGGATCCTAACAGAGTTTCTTTTATTTTTTCTTCACACCCGGGAAAAAAATTGCAGTCATCCCTTCTAAAACAGCATTAACAAAACTGGATAGAAATACCGCCATTACAACAGGCATGTGTTTTCCCATCTAATATATATCCCATCTGGCAATATAATATTTAAAATGGTGTGATGAGACTATAAGAGAAATACTCAGAAACAGGATGTAAACCAAAGGATGAAAGGGATCTTCATGATTATGTCTGAAAATTAAAACAAGTAAAAATACACCCTCATACATCCCTCGCAAAGAAAATCCTCTCTGTTCTCTTTCCAGTTGATGTCTCCCATATGTGCCCCATTTCTCCACTGCCATCGAACCACGTTATTAGTCGGAGAATATTGCTACCTTTGCTGCCCCTGAAATGGATGCTTTTACTGTTCTCTGGCTCTTTTGTTGCCGCCATTATTCTCGCTTTTAGTGGATCTCATTTAAGTATTCCAAGTGACAGTCTATTAGACACACTGGTGGCAGCATCTTAAAGAGATTGAGAACTCACGAGTCAGCTCCTTGACATACACAATCTGTGTGTAGCAGGAAATGACAGATTAGAAAGAATCTCTTTTTTAAAACGTCTCTGCAAGCCGGTCCTTTCTTCCTGGAGAGAGGATCTTTCGAGGGAGTGCTACCTACGCTACCCCCCCCCCAAGGGGGCTACTGAGAGGACAAGAGAGCTATTCTGATGGACTACACAATTGGGAAGGTGGACGGGCCAATCTAAGTAACAGATTAGGGAGGCTGCTAACTTCAAAGAGAGCACACTACATTCTAGGAAGCCATCACCACAGTAACGGGGCAGAGGGTATTAAGTGACTGCCTAGCTTTCTGTAATGTATCCATCTCAGACCACGTGCACAGCCATTTCACCACGCGGTCATGCGAAGCGACCGAGCTTCGCTCTCAGTAACAATGGGACAAGCGGATCCTAGCCGGCACCTATCGGCAGGCTAGGCTCCCAGCCGAGAGCCTATGGAACTCTCTGACACTGTAAATAGCCAATCATTTGTGTGTGGGTGTGTTTGGGGTGTGGGGTTGTTACTCTCGTCTTGTTCTGAGCTGAAATAAAGTATGAGAGCTGAAATCACTAGTACGTCTCAGTACTTTTCACTGATGGGATTCTAACTCCCAGGAACAAAGACCCAGACGAAGATTCGAGCACTGCATCGAGCCCCAACACCGAGACCGCCGCAAGCTGCTCCGCTTCCCACCCTGGTTCTCCGGTAGCCACTCACTGCTCCGCTCCTCGCTCCGTGCTGACCCCGAGAGCAGCAGCGCTTCCTGCCTCACTCCAGCCACCACTGCTGCCGCCGTTCCAGAGCTACCCTCACCACATATAGCAGTACGATGGTGACCTCCCAGGAAAGCATCGCCGCTTTCGACATCTCCCGCCCCGCACATTGGGAGACCTGGCTTGAGATTCTGGAGAGCTACTTTGACTGCCATGACATCGTAGACCCGGGTAAGTAAAAAGCCCATCTCCTCCGGTCCTGTGGCATAGACACCGTCTTGCTGTTTAAGGATCTCATTGCGCCTAAGTAGACCAAGGACGAGTCCTATACCGTGCTGGTGAAAGCGCTGACTGACCACCTTTCACCAAAACCCACAAAGTTTGCTGAGCGGCACGCATGGACTTTTTGGTGTGGGTCCAGGGGCCGGACGAGCCGGCCTCCAAGTTCTTGGCCGGGATCTGGCAGGTGGCCACCAGGTGTTCATTTCCCCACCTGGCAGACACCTTGCTATACCAGTTCCTTTTGAGTCTCCGGGAACCCAAACTCCCAAGGAAACTGGTTAGCCAGGACGACCTGGACCTAGACAAGGTGCTCAGGGAGACCGCGGCCCCACTCCCCCAAAGCCCAGGGATTTCCCAGACCCGGAGTTTGGCAACCCTGGCCCAGCAATTATGTTCATCTTGAAGTTTTCAGCCTGCCTGGTGACAAGCTGGTGGTTCTGCCAACTTCCTCAGCAGAACTGGTTTCCTGGAGGAGCAGCACAAAAATGTATCCAGATACACCTTTGCGTTGTCATCATGTGCAGAAGACTTGTTTCTACCTCTGCTGGATCAGGGCAAAAACGTGTTTAATAAAAGGGAGCTGGGGTGGTGGCAGCAGCACAGAATGTGACAGAGAAGTTTTGATGTTCCCCTGGCTTTGTCCCTTTGACTCAGGGAGAACTTTGACTCCTGTCATGCGATCCTGTCGTGTGCTCTCAGAGGCGACTTGGAGAAACTGTCTGAAATGTTTGAAAAGGTCTACCTCCCATTAGCTCCTGTATCTCCCGCAATGGAAATGCTTTCAAATTCACCAGGAGCCAGGCTTCTATTGCTCCCAGGCAGCTCTCTACCAAGCTAACGACAAAATCCATGATATAAACAATCCAGTTTTCTATATAGTAACATATCCCTGGATGTTCAAAACAGAGCACAAATGAACTGAGTTAAAATGTAATCCCAGACAAGGTTTGCCAGCCCTATGCCCACAAACCCCCAGGAGATTTTGGGGGAGGAGGAAGCATTTCAGAGACTGTGATGTCACTTCTGGGTAATTGCCTGGAAGTGACATTGCAGCCCCCCTTGCAACTCCCTAGGAATTTCTCCGATTCCTATGGTAAAGACTATAAAGATTCGGGGAAAGTCCTAGGAAGTCAAGAACCCTATGACAACACTTCACCTGGCAGGGCTCTTTTTGTAGCAGGAACTCCTTTGCATAGTAGGCAACACACCCCTAATGTAGCCAATCCTCCACGAGCTTACAGAGCTCTTCTTACAGGGGCTACTGTAAGCTCTTGGAGGATTGGCTACTTTAGGGGGGTGTCACCTAATCTGTAAAGGAGTTCCTGCTACAAAAAGAGCCCTGCCTGGAAGTGATGTCACAGCACTTGTGACATCAGTCTCCTGCTACTTAATTGATTGAGCATGGGTGATTAAGGGCAGGGGTGGGAGTTCCTAACGATGTTTACTCAGTAAATCCCTCTGGATTCTATGTAAGTGTGCTTAGGAATGCAGGTTTAGCAGGGCTTTTTTTCTAGAAGAAGCCCAGCAGGAACTCATTAGCATAATAGGCCACATCCTAAGAGCCTTGCTGCCCGGGTTCCAGTAGGCAGTCACTCCCCCCATATATATTATGTGGCCCTAGATAGGTATAAATTGATTGTAAACCGCTCCGCCTACAGGAAGGAGTGGTATAGAAGTCGAATATATAAATAAATAAATATTTGGTTCATGATAAAGAATAGGGATGGGCATGAACTGCATTTTTGTAGTTCGGTTTGTTGTTCGTGCCTGAACCATGAACTGAACCGTGAAATGATTTGCTGTTTTGTGACCTGAACTTCATATTGGTTTGTGAGCCATATAAAGTTTAAACCCCTGCTTTCTGCTCCCGGTGGAATTCTCTGGGGAGCAGAAAGCAGGGGTTTCCAAACAGCTGAGTGGTGGGGACCACTGCTCAGCTGTTTGGTTTAAATGGCTCTGAGCCATTTAACTCCCTGCTTTCTGCTCCCTGAGGCTTTTTACAGGGAGCAGAAAGCAAGGGTTTCCAAACAGCTAAGTGGCAGGGACTGCTACTCAGCTGTTTGGTTTAAATGGCTCAGCTCAGCTGTTTGGAAACCCCTGCTTTCTGCTCCCTATGGCTTTTTGTGAGGAGCAGAAAGCAGGAGTTTAAATGGTTCCGAGCCATTTAAACCAAGCAGCTGAGTGGCGGGGAATTCCCTGCCATTCCGCTTTCTTTCTTGAAGAGCGGGTTACCCCACTTTCTGTTCTTCACAAACAGCCAAGAACTGCATCAAAATTTGTGCAAGTTCATGGCAGTTCTTCAGTTTGCAAACATTGCTTAGCCAAAATCCATGACAAAATTTCATTCGTCAACCAGTTTGTTCCCATCCCTAATGAGGAATAAGATTCATTTCAGTGAATGAATGTCGACTTTATACATTGCAAACATTACCATCCTATGAGCACCTTTCTGGGACCAAGCCCCATGCAGGAGAACTGAGTAGGATTGTAAGGTGACAAACTCAGGATAGCCTTCAGAGAGGTACAGCAAACAGGAAATGCAACTCATTTGTGTTGCATTGCTCTAGATGTTACTGGTTGCAGAATGAACAGGAAGTTCATTCTGCACCCAGTAACATCTAAAGCAAGCTCTTCATTTCAAGACCAAATTAATCTAATCGCAAAGAAAGGTTATCACTGCACCTCGTTGCGGAATCCATTCAAATGACTCCATCATCCTTTCTCCAAGAAGAGGCTCAATTAACGTATATTCCCGTCAAAGAGAAACATCCCCACATTTTAACTCTCTTTATCCCACTTAAAATTCTCTAGATAATATTCCCTTCTTTAAGTTTAAGAGAGCCATTGATGTGATGCGCAGATCTTTCCCCCTCCAAATCTGCAAGTGTCTGTGAAAGAACACTTGCGTTAATCATGCTGTTAGTGAGAAAGGGATTTAAATTTTAATCCTTTGCTATTACATAAGTCAAGAAACAGCCTTGAAACTCAAATCTGCTAAGTAGATTACAGAACCAACTAAGTACAGAATGTACAGAGCGGGGAGGGGGGAGGGGAATAAAACCCTATTCAGTGTGTGATCTTTTTATTTATCGTAATAATCCAGAACTTCATAGTTCCAGGCATAAATCTGGTGCATCGTTATACCACAGAGAGAGAGAGAGAGAGAGAGAGCAAAATCCTAAAAACACTTTCCTGGGAGTAAATGCCACTCAGCAGACCTGGATATAGACCTACTTAGGGTGGTACTGACACAGCTTCGGCTGTTCAAGCCCCACCATGGCCGGGGTGAGCTCCCGGCCCATGTCCCAGCTCCTGTCCACCCAGCGGCTCGAAAGCCCGTTAAAGGGCAAGTAGACAAAATGGGTACCTGCTCTTAGAGCGGGGGGGGGCACCCGTCCTTCATGGTGGTGTAGTGGCGGAACGGCGGAGCTGCAGAGCGGCGGCGGCGGAGAGCATGGCGGCGATGGCAAGTCGAGCAAGCGAGCAGGGCTGGGCTGGGCTGACAGAGCACGGAGGTGGGGCAACGCAGCAGGCCGGAGCCTATTGGACAGAGGCCGCAGCAGGAGCACGCGCTGACGCACCCTTTGCCCGAGCCCGTGGAATCACAAGCAACTGAAGGAAGATCTACGCCAGAAGACCTGCGCCAGGAAGTCGCCGCCACCAGATTGAAAATACCTCCCACAGAGTGACTAAGAACAACAAGACTTTGCCAGAGGGTGCCTGTTAGGTCAGTCTCTCCCCCCTTCATTGTAGGTGTAGCCCTTAGGTAGGATGTATTGTATAATGTAATGTAAACCGCTCAGAGTCCTTAGGCGGTGAGTGGTATACAAATGGAATGTAAATAAATAAATAAACTTGCCTGCTTTTAATGGTGTTCCTCTGCCTTAAAAAATCCTGTATTGATTGTGGGATCTCATATTAGCGGCTATATTCCCTGCCCTAGTGCACAAATTTGAGACTCAGACAGCCAGATAGGGTGGCCATCTTCCCAGGAGCAGCGGGAAACCTCCCATTTCTGGGCCCCAGGCCCCACCAGGACTTTTGTTCCGGGGGAGCAAGGGGCAGAGGCAGGGAGTGGTGTCATGTGATGACGTCATGGGTTTCCAGCCCCCAGGTGGGAGTGGAGGATCCCCCAATTTGAGGGGCTCCAGCCCACTGCAAGCCAGCCAACCCCACCCCAACACCCAAAGCCAGGCGTGATGACATCATGCAGAAGTGACATCATTAAGCCGGGGATGTCACACGGCGATGCTCTGGTATTTTGGGCAAAACTCTAAAGCATAGAGTTCTGCCCAAAATACCATAGCATCACTGTGCGATGTCCTTGGTGTGATGATGTCACATGCCAGGGATGCTGCCTCATCCACCCCCCCACTCCTGGGAAGCTCCCTCCCATCCCCCGCCAGCAGACAAAAATGACCTGACAATCCTAGTTGTGACGGCATTTTCAGTTTGTGCCTGGAAATAATGTTACAATACTGTAGGAATTCTCACTTCACTATGGTAAAAAAAAAAAAATCATAGAGATGAGCAAATTTATAAAGCATCATGATGTTACTTCCATGTACAAACCGGAACTGTCATCGCAGCACCGCAAGACATTGCTCTCTGCTCCCTGAATGGCTTCTGCTGGCTGCTAGTATTTTGCTGGCAATGCTACTTCCAGGGCCCTTGCCTAAAGGAGACTTTCCTATGCATCAGCTATACCCAAGCCATGCTGCAGTGCAGCACTAAAGATAACATAGGCCTCCGGTCACACGGGAGGTTTTGCCCCGCAAGAGGGACGGATCGAGGGCGCATCAAACGGGCGCAATCACACCGCAACATCTGGGAAGCGGAGCACACCCGTCCCCGATCCGTCCTTTCCGGGGGGAAACGTGCAGCAAAAAAGAACCTAGAAAAGAGTACTACCTAACTGAAGCTCCGCAGCAAGGGCGGCCGTGGGATCACCGGCGCGCCCGTCTTCTGCAGCATTTGAGGCTCCCGGCCAAACTGCGCATGCGCGCACATGCACAGCCGGCTGCCTCGCTCTCCGTCCCGTGGCTTCTCCCCCGGCATCTGATCGTGCCGGGGAGCAACTGCGCAGCGGCTCAGGGGATCTGTCTGATCAAATTAGAAGAGTCCTGCTTGATCAGACCAATAGTTTACCATCCTGTTTCTCAAAGTACTAGCCTACTGAGGAGTAAAGACCCTTTCAGGAGTAGGTAAGAGAGCTAGGACATAGGCTGCAGTCACACACACTAAATAATCCCCTTTCAATCCCCTTTCAATCCACTTTCAGTGCACTTTCCAACTGGATTGTACTGTGTGAAGAGGCAAAATCCAGTTGGAAAGTGCATTGAGAATGGATTATTTAGTGCGTGTAACTGCAGCCATAAACATGGCAGGGTGGAAGAGGTCAAAAGATCGAGGCAGAGATTGGGGGCATTCCTAAAGCACTGCTGTCAACATGACATCACTGTGCCAGTGATGTCCTCCAGGCCCTGTGCCCCAAAAGCACCAAGGGGTTGCCAGTGCAGGGACGGTAGCCAGGGCTTTTTTTGTAGAAAAAGCCCAGCAGGAACTCATTAGCATAATAGCCCACACCCAACAGCAGAAACATATTAGCATATTAGGCCACACCCCTTACAGTTCATCTCATTAGCATATTAGGCCACACCCCATGCCTTCCCTTGTCTTCCCTGGGTGCCCCATGGCTGTGGGGAGCCCGGGCAAGCCCCCCCTTGAAGGGAAGGGAAGACAGTTTAAACTGCCTTCCCTTGGCTTGCCCGGGCACCCCGCAGCTTCAGGAAGCCCGGGTAAGCCAGCCCTTGGACAAGGCATTGGGAGGCATTTAAATGCTTCCCCGATCCTTCCAGGCTCCTCCGCCTTGGAGTCGCCAGGTGTGTGTGTGTCGGTCTCCAGGCCTTCCCTCTGTAGCCATGCACGGAGAGGTTTTGGCTGTAGTGGGTGTGGCCAACTCTGAAGCGAGCCAGAACTCCATTCCTGTGCGTTCCTGCCCAAAAATACCCCTGACAGTAACACTACCAAAAAAAAAAAATTATTCACACAGCCCCCATCTATCACCTTGCATGTTTTTATTCATATATTTATGTTGTTTATAGTCCGCCTTTCTCACTTGGACTCAGGGCGGATTACACAGAGTTAAGCCAATACAATCCACAGGATGGGACATTCAATAAATAATACAATAGGATTTGTATCGTAGAATTCAAATAAAAATCTAAAAGCAGAACTGAAGCAAAGCATGGGTGTTAACATGACACACTAAATGAAGGGAAAACTGCATGATATATAGAAATGTTTTATTCCGCTTCTGAAGATAAAGATGAAGTCAAAAACTGAGTAATTAAAGCACCTTCTTATAAAGGCAGTTATGCATATGAATCAATAAGCGAGCATGTTACAGTATTGCTAAGGTAGCATGACTGGAAGCATTTGATCCACAATCTAAATTTAAAAGGGAGGGGGGAATCTTTGAAGTGTTCAACAGGTTCAGTTCACCAGTGACAACACCCCAAAGGACTTCACCTCTGAAGGAGCCCTCATTCCATTCACACAGAACAAACACGTTTGTGTGAATTGGGGGTGGGGGGGCTGCACTCGCTTAAGGCGCATTATATCTCTGTGTAGGCTAAACGGCAGGGTTTTTCTTTTGCAAATGCAGCCTGCAGGATTACTTTCACAAGGAGGGGAATGGCATGTGGGGAGGGGGGGAGCTTTTTCCCTGTTGCCTTTTCCCCAGTGGGGAAAACCACCCTGAGCCACTTTTGCCCCTGCTGTGGAAAAAGGTACAAGCGTAAAATAACACTGAGTCAAAACCTTAGAAGGGAGGGCTGAGGGAAATGTGAAGGGAAGGGAAGGGAAGGCAACCTCGTGGTGGTGGGGGGTGTCAAACACTGCAGATGGTGACAGGAACTTCTCACTGAGGTCACCCACTTGGGGCTTTGCCGCTCGTTACAAAGGCCTTGTGTTTGCCAGTGGACGGCACGAGGACGTTGTATGTCAGAGTTTTCTGCCTCTCAGAAGAGGCAGGCCAGCCATTTTCCTGCTCAGGCCCCCTGCTTCAGATTCCCCCCTTCCCGCCATTTTCATGTCCCCAAACTGTCCTGTGGAGCCAGGAAAACAGAACACAAGGCTGAAGGACCTTCTCCCTGTGAACTGAGCAGGAAGAAGAGGAGGAGAGATGGGCTTTACTACCCCGCCCTTCACTACCCGAAGGTGTCTCAGAGCGGCTTACAAAATCCTTCCCCTTCCCCTCCCCACAACAGACACCACCCTGGGGCTGAGAGAGCTCTGGCAGAAATGGCTCTTTTTCAAGAACAGCTCTTATCGGAACTACGGCTTGCCCAAGGTCATCCAGCCAGGTGCGAGTGGGGGATTGGGGGAATCAAACCCGGTTCTCCCAGATTACAATCCACGCACTTAACCACTACACCACTGCACACCTGATACAAAGTTCCATTAACAATCACAAGGATTTTGTACTGTGGTTGCCAACAGGCCTGGAGAAAATTGGTCTGGCTCCTTAGTAAAGGCTTTATGTGTGGAAACAGGTAGGTGAAGCTTTTCATGGCAAGGATGGAAACCGCACTACCTCGTACACAACATCCCATTAAGTCTCTATTGAAACTAAGGGCAAGAAAGTTTTTCTTCCAGGCCCATTGGTAGGGTTGCCAGCTCTGGGTGGGGAAATACCTGGAGATCTGGGGGGTGGAGCCTGGGAAGGACGGGCTTTGGGGAGGGGAAGGACCTCGGCAGGGTATAGTGCCATATGGTCTGCCTTCCAATGCAGCCATTTTCTCCAGGGGAGCTGATCTCTGTCACCTGGAGATCAGGTGTAATTCCGGGAGATCTCCAGCAACCACCTGAAGGCTAGCAACTCTAGAACCCTGGGATCCCTGGTCTGGACTGCAAAGCAATTACTACAATGCAACCAATTTACAGGGGTCGATTCGTAGAAAAAGAGCTAAGGGGACTCATTAGCATAACTCATTAGCATATGCCACACCCCCTGACATCACCGGAAGTGTGTCATAAGGCCACACACCCCGCCCCCAACGGTCCCGGCCGCCGGCCTTGCAGCTCCACTGCCGAGCCCCATGAGGGGCCCGGTGGTGGACCTGCAAAGCCGGCGGGAGTGCAAGGAAGCCCCGCGAAGGCCCTCCCTGGCCCCAGGCAGGCAGGGGTGGGGAGAGGCAGGAAGGAAGCAACTTACCCTCCCTCTTCTCCTGCCTCCTCGGGGCTGAATGAGGGCCGGAAGCGGGGCGGCCGGAAGCAGGGGGCGGGGCTTCGTCATGTGGCCCCCCCCCCGTACCTCACCCGGGGGAACTGCGATCCCCCGCGATCCCCCCCGAAATGACCTCTACCTATTTATATCATTTCAGAAATAAATCCCCCCCCCCAGACTCATCAGAAACCAAAACCACTATAAGATCCATCCTCTAATACCGGGGTTTGTTTTCTCTGGCATGACCCCTGTAGATCAGTTCCCCGGGCAATCTCCCCTGCTTCTCCTAGGAAGGCAAATAAGGCCATTTCCTTCTTTTGCACGTTCCTCTCTTCCAAGCTCAACCAGTGTGCTGCAAAGTTTAATTTTGCCGTGGAAGCAGGCTGCCATGCGCCAGAGGAGTCTAACCCCACCTTCAACCCAAGGTAGATCCGAACCTGGGAAAGAACAAAAGTTTCCGTCTCCTAAGCAATTACTGTCTGATAAGCCAAAAATGATCTGATAAGGTCTTTGCTCTTCCCAGCTGCCTTGTAAGCATTCTGGCCTGAGTGGCGGAGACTTTAAAGACCTTATTGGCAATCTTTTTATTCCCTTAATATGCTATTTCACCGTAATGGTCAGAACCATTACAGGATAATGCTTCTTTGGAGTAAGCGTATACGATTCAAAAACCCTTCCCCTCCCCCTCCCTTCCATTCCCAATGTGTTATTTCCAATCTTGTCTAATATGGTATCTCCTAAATCTTCTTCTGAGAACATAATTGCTCATTCATTCACTTAGAACAAATCGGTCTCTTATACACAAAAGCCTTTCCCTCTGATAAGGATCGCTGTACAGTTCGGGCTTTGAAGTACCTTTGAAACAATTGGCTGGCTGCAACCTGGGAGAAACTCTTCTCCGAGGCCCAGGGAAGATAACAGCATTGAGTCAAACGTGAACCGGTTTTTGCACCACTGCGAGGCATAATTAATTAAGCGTAGAAAGGAAGGCCAAGATTACTTAAGCATTATTCAGCCATCTATGATCCTAGTTTAGAGTCTGAACTCCTGTCATACTAACAAGGGAAGCTTTAGCAGTTTCCCAGTGGCAGGAACAGAGATGAGGCTGGAGATGAAACTTGCTGGAAAAGGCTTTTCTTCTTCAGAGTTTTTTAAACGATGACATTGATCACTTTGTTTCTCCATAATGCCTTTCTCTGCCCAACTGCCAGTGAAGTGTAGCAGTGTAATAAAATGATGTGTCACAATCTCGTTTGTCTATTATTTCACCCCACCTTTACTCCACAGGAGGTTAGAGTTCCCTCCCCACCAATGCTCCCTCTAAGCTGTGGAGTCTTGTGAGTAAAAATTCTACTTTGTGAGCTACTGGCATTAAAGTTGTGAGTGGGCGATTTGAGCCAGTTTGGTGTAGTGGTTAAGTGCACGGACTCTAATCTGGGAGAACTGGGTTTGATTCCCCACTCCTCCACTTGCACCTGGCTGGATGACCTTGGGCAAGCTGTAGTTCTGATAAGAGCTGTCCTTGAGAAAGAGCAGTTTCTGTCAGAGCTCTCTTAGCCCCACCTACCTCACAGGGTGTCTGTTGTGGGGAGGGGAAGGGAAAGGAGTTTGTAAGCCGCTCTGAGACACCTTTTGGTAGTGAAGGGCGGGTTATAAATCCAATCTCTTCTCTTCTTCTTCTTCTACTACTGCATAAATTAGTTTGCTCTGGAAGCCATCCCTCCTGAGCTAAAACAAAAATGTATTAGCCGGAGGCTAAAAAACTGTGAGCTAACTCACACTAATTCAGCTTAGAGGGAACACTGCTCCCCACCTGTTTGAACTACACAACCATCTTGTGAGGTATACTAGGGAGAGTGCCTGGCACAAGTTGATCCACTGAACTTTGGGGCTCACAGTTTTATAGCCTCCAGCTCACACAGGTTAGAGGGAGCATTGGTGCCATCTCTCTCTCTCTCTCTCTCTCTCTCTCTCTCTCTCTCTCTCACCAAGTGTGAAAGCCCTCCATACTTTTTTGTGGACAGCCTTCAATATCTTTGACTGGACCATCAGAATTAAACAAATGAAAAACACATTCCACGTAGAACAGATAGTTGTGGGGAGAAGAAAAAGACCATCTTTGTGCCTGTAAGTATATGATGTGTCCTGAGACAGGAGCTGCTCTTCAAAAGAAGCTCTTCTTTAATTCTTGCCCACAAATTTGGAAATTCTAACCGCAATCATCTAAAACTGCCAGGAACAAAAGGTTTGCACTCACAAGGGAGCCCTTACACTGAGATCTTTGTTTTCTGCCTTATCTTTTTTTTATTCTCTCGTGGCTCTTAATTTGGTTGCTATGGAAGCAACTTTCAACATCCAATTAGTGGATATGAATCCCATTGAAGAATTCTCAGCGTTAGCCTCAGTTACCACCAAGGATTCTCAGCATGGCAGGGGGAGGTGGAATTAATAGAGAGTCAGATAAGCATTGTTATTCATTTCTGGTTTCTTACAACCAAGAGACAATCATAATTCCAGATAGCCCCCACCAAAAAAAAAAATCCCTTTACGACTCTTGTTAATA